>NC_090621.1:920625-941280 GCF_004359215.1 Bremia lactucae
AGTTTTCAGAAGAGGGGTATCCTAGCCACTTCACCTGATACTGGTATTGACCCTCACGACGACGTCGCTTTAAAAGTTTCTTCACGTGAAACTGAAGGTTTCCCCGCGCATCAAGCAGCGGGGAGGGGGCCAAAATTTTGGCGGAAGCATTTGATGCTCTACGGCACGAGGTGCAACTTCTTCATGAGGTCCTTGCTCGGGTCGAGAGCTCTTTTGAGGCGGTTCGAGACCGTCTTTCGACGCTAGAGCGTCAGCAGCCTCGTTTAGAGGGCCAGTTGGATATCCTGGTGAGGATGCAACAATCTGCGGCACGACCGCCTGTCTCGGCGCAAGCGCCTTCAAGTCCACGTGGGAAGGGTCCCGATGCGGCTTAAGCAAGCCAACGTAAAACACTGGGTGTGTACGCAGCTTGCTGGGAAGGTTTAGCGTATAAGCTAGGGCCTTCTTGGCCACGACCGTAAAAATTTGTGTCTTAAGACATGTAAGGTATACGATGGCTAAAAGCCAAGACAAACAAAAAGAACAAGCGGATGCCAAAGGCAGAAGCTGTATAAATTTTTATACAGTCGGAGACCGAGTTTTACTAAACGCTAAAAACCTACCTACCAACTGGGTTTCCGCGGTCTTCAAGACCAAATTGCGCCGGCGCTTTATTGGGCCATCGCGTCGCGACGAACTCGCTTACTTCTTTCCGAACGGAACAGGGCTGATATCAGCAATCCTATCGGCCAATTCCTCCCCTTCAAGCCCTGAACCACGCAGTGATATCGTTAATGCAACGCGTGGGTGGGTGAGACCGTTTACATAGAACGGAGTATAGCCTGTAGAGGCATGTCCAGCGTTATTTATCGCAAACTCCACCACTGGGAGCATTAAGCTCCAGCGCGTTGGTGTCTGAGCCCACAAATTGCGTAAAACGTCTTTAGTGACGCGATTGACACGTTCACTTTGACCATCGGTCTGCGGATGGTCCGCAGTGGACATATCCAATCTGGTGCCAAGCACTCGGAAAATTGATTTCAAGAATTTACCCGTGAAATGGGGATTCCGATCCGAGACAATTGCCACTGGCAAACCATGTTGTCGAAACACGCGATCGATAAACAGCTTAGCTGTACCCTCTCCATCAATGGAATCCGGCACGGCCGCTAAGTGAGCCATTTTGCGCAAAACGGTCAACAAAGACTACTATACCGGAGTTACCGGCTGAATCTTTCGGTAGCCCAAAACCAAAATCCATACTAATGGACTCCCAGCAACCTATGGGGACGGGGAGACTCGCCAGTGACGCAGCAGCATGCGCCGAGAATTTAACCCGTTGGCACGTTTCGCATGTGCGAACATATGTGCTGACCTATTTAAAAGTTTGGGCCACAAATAACTCTGGCTTATAGAGCCGTAGGTCTTATCTCTACCGAGATGACCACCAAGGACAGTATCGTTTGCCTCGTAGAGGATTCGATACTTCAAATCCTTATCATGAGGAACCTCGACACGCGGAAGGTCCGCGATGTCTGTGAAATAAAGCAACAGGTTGTTATCGATAGAAAACCGATGTAACCTTGCACGCAAACGTGCCGGCAACTTAATACCTGTATCCGAGTTCTTTAAAGCTCGTAGCAGAGCTACACACTGTTCATCCTTGGCGTAAGCCGAACGGATTAATTCAGGAATGGGCGACGAGATAGTCGTTAAATGAAAGAGCTCAAAATCCGGCCTGCGTGATAACGCATCGGCCAAAGCAATCTGCTAGCCAGACTTATACTTCACCTCGAAGTTGTATTTCGCGAAAAAGGATAGTCATCAGCTCTGTGAGAGAGGAGCGACTTAGTCGCTGTTCATATGACGCGAACTATGTATGTATCCCAAACGGCTTAGAGCCGAGCAGATGAACTCTGAATTTGACGAGAGCATACTTCATAGCAAGTAACATTTTGTCATAAATTGGGTAGTTCTTTTTCGCAGCTTTAATATGTCTAGACTCGAACGCAATAACACGTTCATGCCCATCAACATCTGTTTGTAACAGACCACTGCCAATGGCAAAATCTGATGCGTCACAGACGACACTGAAAGGCCAATTTGGGTTTGGCAGAGCCAGAATCGGGGCATAGATAAGACTATCCTTAACTGCTCGAAAAGCATTATGTTCTGAGCTATTCCAGCACCATTCTGTTCCTTTTAAAGGAGATTAGATAATAGCCTAGCCATATTAGCGTAATTTTCGCTATATAAGTGTGAATAATTGGCGAGACCCAACCACTTAAGCAAATCCTTTTGGTTTTTATGAACCGGGCAATCTACTATGGCTCTTACGTTAGCGGGATCCGCTTTAAGGCCTCGCTTTCCAATAAAGCATCCTAAAAAGGAATTTCGTCTGCGCCAAAAATGCATTTAGATGCATTGGCATACAATTTGTTTGTGCGCATGCACTCGAGCACTGCTCGCAAATGGTCTAAATGGTTTTCCATATCCGACCGACCCTGCTCCGCACGACTATGAACAAAAATATCATCGAAATAAGTCTGTGCATAACCTCGATGAGAGCGAAACAGTTGCGTGACTAGACGATTAAATGTTGCCGGGGCGCTGGAAAGCCCTTGTGGCATAATCAACCACTCCCATAACATGCCGCTTGGGATGCTAACCGCTATAAGCGGGATATCACTAGCTCGCATGAGCAATTGGTAGTAACCATCGACTAAGTCCAATGCACTGTACATTGTACATCCCACTATATTGTTCTGAAGAACATCCTTTCTAGAAATAGGGGTTTGTGCTGGTATAGTGGCAGCATAAGCTTATTATCAGCATGTACAATGCGCCATTTACCATTTGGCTTTTTGACACAAAATGTTGGTGTCGAATGAGAAGATTTGATCTCTCGTACCATTCCAGCCTCGTGCTTAGCACGAGAAAATCGTCAATGACGTCACACTGCTCCCTTGGTAAAGGCCATTGTCTTGTGACACAGTATTAGGTTCCCGGAACCAAGTCAGCAGTTTCATGACGAACACCTCTATCCGGAGGTAAAACAGATGGTGAATATTATTACATACCACATCTTGGAATTCCTTAATTAAGAAATAAAAGGGATCCTCACGATCTTTAAGGATCGATGACCCACTTCGCGCACTAAGTGCAGCTTTTGTGTCATCCAGGACAGCTTCGTCGAGAAGTGACGATGAGTTCAACTCAACCATAGGTCGAATGACCACCATTTCAGATAAGTCGCCAGCTTTTAAGGCTCGACCACACTCATCAATACACATTTCGTCTAGCTCTAAAAGAGCATGTAACGAGGAGATTGCCGCAAGGCTAACTTCCCCCTTAATTTTACCGGTTACGCCATTTACAAGCGTATGTACTTGCTCACTCGAATCACTTAGTGAGGGTATACAAACTTCGTGTTCACCCTGTCTTGGAGTGGAAACAATACGCCTCTTAGAGGCCGGGACATTCACGTCCCCGGGTTTTCCAGCCTGCATTGGTTCTATACAAGACATGGTGTCTAATTTGTCATCCGACAAGGAGTTAGGGACCTCAACTCCTTGTTCAGCGAACGTTCACGTGTCGCTTCACGTGCAATAGGAGGGTTTGACCCAAATTGCCCTTGCGAGCCGCCAATAGTGTCACTGTTGACACTCAGTATGGTGCCACCTCGGCCGACCACACTCGGTGAACTTAGACGTGCCACTCCACGTATCTCAGGGATATTGCACCCTTTAGGTCCTGGCGAACCGCCAACAATGTCACTACTGACACTCAGTATGATGCAACCTCGGACGACCATATTCGGTGGGCTTAGACGTGCCACTCCACGTATCTCAGGGATATTGCACCCTTGATGATTCGGCCTTAGGCCAACAATGCTTTCAGCATTTAGTGAATACTAATAACAACGAGTGTCTCTCGACGAAGTACGTGCCGTTCCACTACTTTCTGCTGAGTCGGGCTCAGAATTAATGTTTTTAAAATTAGAGTTTATTAACTCAGACATGTCAATGTCTAAAACACTGACAGACTCATTCAATGATCCGCGCCAATAGCGCTTCTGTTGCCTAGCAAAGGTGGGTTCATGACCCTCCAAAACTTTGCTAGGAACATTGCGCGTGGCGCCTAAGGTCTTAGACCTCCAATCGATCCATGGCTCATGGTGTTCTAACCAGGCCATATCAAGGATGATATCATATCTCGAATCCAAATCAAGGACGAGACAGCGTTCCATACTGTCAAAGTCCAGAAACTTTATACCTAATTCAATGGAACTTTGGGAACAGCGACACAAGTCCCAGGCGCTAAGCGAACAGTGATTGTATCACCTTTATACGCTTAAAGCGCCTCAACGTACTGTTGACTTCCTTCAAGGGAAAGGTGTCGATCATAATTGCAAGACGCTCCTGTGTCAATTAAAATTTACCACGGCTCATCAAAGCCCTTTACAGTCGCTTGAGCGAATAGCAAGTCAGGCTTGTACTCTCGCCCCGTGCCATTGAGCACCGCGCTAAAAGGGGCTGGGTTCTGTTTACTCTCACCTCCTAGAGGTTCAACAGAGCCTAGGTCTTCTCCAGTAGGGCGACCCGCACCTACTGGGTATCGACGTTTTCGCGCACCGTACCAGATCTCTGGTATAGGTCGGAGATAGGTCGGAGCTCTTTCGAGCTTTTTGCGAATTTCGAAGAGGGCAGGCAGGGCGTAAATGTTTCGTGCTTACGCCCGCACATATAATATCTACGGATGGTCACATGCTGTTCCACATCTTGATAAGCCTCTTCTCCTTCCTCAACCAGGCTTAAATCCATGGGTTTCGGGTTCCGCTCTTTTAGACGGAACTCATGTGCTCGAAGAGCTTGTTCGGTAAACAGGAGTGCTAACGCGAGCAGACTTAAAGTCGAACTCGACGCGTAGCGCTATGGCAACTGCCTCTTCAAACGTAGCCGGATGAGATCGGAACAATTCCGTCCGGGCAACGCCCTCATTGAGACCTTCCATAAAGATGGTCACTACAATTGCTTCTTGCACCGGGTCTTGATGCATAGATGCAATGAGAGTTCTCAACTCCTGGACAAAGTCCCTAGGGTTCTTTCACCCTGTCGAGTCGCTAGGAGCCGTGCTCGCATGCGAAAAGCCTGATCAGGCGGTGCAAACATGCTGGTTATTTGCTGTTTTAGCAAATCCCATGAAAGAAAAGCGTCGTTTATGGGCGTGCTGCACGATAGTGCCCACTCCATGGCTCTACCTCCAAGTTTGGAAATGCAATAGCCACCTTTTGACGTTCTATTAAGAACAAGGCGGAATCAATGGACATTTCCATCTGCTTAATCCAAAAAGGAGATTTTCTCCTTCTTTTCCCTCAAATGTCTTCACATTTACAATTAGAGGGCGACCTCTCGGCAATGAGTCAGGTACAGAGATGTGCCAGGTTGGCATAGATGCCGCTACATGGTCCTGTACCTGACTGATCAGGGAGGTTTCGTATCGCATGAAGGCTTCAATCCTTGCATGCAGGACCTCTCGTCCCTGGGAGATAATAAATCTCACGCGTTCAAGCCCAAATAAAGTTTTGAGCTTGTCATAAGCGGCGCGTTGCGCTTCTGACAGGTCTGGAACCTCTTTCATTTTCGTGAGGGTTTAGTCTTGTAAAGACTCAGGCGTAGATTGACTACGAGTGCTACCAGGTGTAGCGGACCTACCTCGCTCCTAAAGTCAGAGGAAGACTTTCAGACTCAGAGAGTCACTTAGTTCTATTGAACTAATGGGTTTAACAACTCAGGGAGTCGTACAAGCTACAAAAGCTTAAGGAATCCTTGTTGAAGGAATTCAAGGGTTTGTAGAACCAAGTGGCAACTAGTGCCCAAGAGGATATACCTTAGAAAGCTTCTATCTCTTACATATTAATGCGCAAGCCTTAGGAAGGCACTTAACGCTTTAAGATCAAAAGGGGAACTGCACTTTATTTAATTATTAAAATCTAAAATCTTATACTAGGTAATTAAAATAGAGTTTGGCCGCCAGATCTATACCTGGCGGCGACCACATTTGTTACCCATAATAAATGGGATTTAAGTAACTAAAAAAAAACTGTTCAAAAATTAGATAAAGGGTATTTTACCCATAAAGCAAATGTACCACAATAACGGTTCTCCAACCGATGTGTGCCCCGTTACATGCGTAGTGGCAAAGTCAAGCAGATCTGCGTACTTGTCAGTCATGCCACAGGGACTTAGAAATGTCTCTGCGACATTTAACAGATGTGTTCGGCCATAGCATGGTCATCAGCTCGCACGGTACTGATTCAGGAAGACATCCTTAATTTCTATTGAATCCTTATAAAAAGGGTTTGTCTTCAAAGGCTCCCAGGATTGGGACGTAAGACGTTCAATCCGAGTCTTCTCATCAAGAAAACTTTCGTCTATCGATGGGTTGCTCAGAACCCGTTCGTTCTCAAAAAATACTATTGCCGACCGAATATCATCCACGTAGTTGTCATCTCCCATATAATACCCCTTGGTGTGCTTACTGCTGTGAACGGGATATTTTGTATGCGCATAAAGATTTGATAGAATCCATCCATCAGACCCATTGACGATAAGACTATACTCTTTGACATACCTTCAATGAATACATCCTTTCGTAGTATCGGCGTTTGAGCCGTTACCGTTGCAGCGATCATTGAATGCATGCACATTCCGCCATCCTCCTGTTGCTTAACGCACACAGAAGGTCGGAGAGCTATGTGGAGAAGATGATTCCTCACATGGCTTGCTGCTAAGCGATCGGCAGAGAATTTGTCGATCGCTATTACTTGTTAACGAGGCAATGGCCATTGCTTCATGACACAGTATTTCGAACCTGATATCAGGTCTGTTTCGTATCGAGCGCCTTTATCCATACGCAAAATGAAAAGTCGAACTCTAGTACATCGTACCCACGTCCGAAATGTTCTTACACTTATGCGTAAGCACAAGTTGTATGCATTTCTCAAGAAGTGTAAATTCGCTGCAAGCGTAGTACCACTTCTTGGGTTCATCGTGATTAAACACGGTGTACGCCCGGATTCGGAAATATCAAGGTAATCACCGATTGGCCTGTGCCAGCCGATGTAAAGGGACCTAGAAAGTTCTTCGGCTTAGCGGCGTACCTTCACGAGTACTTACGCAATAACGCCGAAATGATAGTACATAATTTCTTCTTTAGTTGAAAAAAAAACATGTGAAGTGCTCATGGAACGCAGATTGTCAGCGTTCTTTTGAGGGTATTAGCAAGCTTGATGCATTCGCCAATCCTGGCGATTGTTGACCAAGACCGACCATTTCATGTGGTCTGTGACGCCAGGGATTGTGAAATCGGCTATGCGTTAATGCAATATGACACAGACGGCGCAGAGCGCAGCGTCTGTTATCAATTGCGTCAGCTTCAACCAGCTAAAAGCAACTGTTTAGTGCATGACAAGGAGCTCCTTGCCATGAAATATGCACTGGCTAAGTTTAGGTCTATCTCTTGAGAGATAGACCGTTTATTGTATATACGGACCATGCGTCTTCACTTACCGTCGTAAACAGTCCACACCTTTCGCAAAGAATCGCGAGATGGTTGTCTTTCTTCGCGGAGTATAGCTTCTTTGTGGAGTTTATAAATCAGGAAGACTTAACGTCGTCTCTGATGTTCTTTCACGCCGGCCTGATTTTGATCCGGCTGCGCAAATCAACAGTGAGCATAAGCCCACTGTTGCAACAATAAGTGTTCCGTCGTCAACATTACTCGACGACGTTAGAAGAGCTTATCAAGAAGATACGGCTCTCAAAGGGCTGATGGATAACCTTAAAAATCCATCCCAACAATCCCTAAAAGGATTGTCGAAATTGTATGGATCCTCAACAGATCGATTCACAACACGCAATGGGTCACTGTATTACACAGTTATTGCTAACGACAAACCTCGTGTCATCATCCCCACCCATAATGATATGCGTTTACGCATCATACATGAGTGCCACGATGCACCAATAAGTGGTCATCGTGGACGTGAGGAGACCTATCTCACAATAAGCTGCGACATCTACTGGCCACGCCAGTATGCTTTCGTCCCCAAGTACATACGTGCTTGCGAAATTTGTCAACGGGTGAAGCCCAGTGCTCCATCTCGTGCTCCGTTTCAACATCTGCCTGTTCCGGCAGAGCGTTGGCAATCTGAATCCATGGACTTGTCTTCGGATTTCCCGACGACGAACATAAGAATAATTGTATTCTTATTTTTGTTGATCGTTTTAGCAAAACAGTAATCTTGCTGCAGTACCGGAGTCGACCACAGCCAAAGGCTGTGGTCGTGTCTTTGTTGACATGATATTTCGACTCCATGCGTTACCCCGCGAACTGGTCTCAGAACGAGACCCTAGCTTCACGGCGAAATTTTGACAAACTGTGTTTAAATCATTTGGAACACAGTTGAAAATATCAACTTTTGATCATCCTGAAACAGATGGTCAGACGGAGCGAATAAATCGTATTCTTGAAGAGATACTTCGCGGATACGTCCACTCTTTTAAGAGTTTGAGCGAGTAATTGCCGATGGTGGAATTTGCCATCAACAGTTTTGTGCATGCATCTACAAAGCATGCACCGAAGGCTTACGCCACCCACCTATACCTACCCTGTTTGAGAGTAACTCTTATTCAGGGGGGAACTCGCTCGAGCAAAAAACCTGTTAGCTCGTGCTCATCACGCATTAGCCCTAAGGTCAATGCGAAGGATACCAATGTTGATTTAAGTAACGTTGAAGTAGACAAATTCATAATAATAATAATGCTATCACTGACTTGACAACGATGCTGAAAGACTCAGCATCGAAAACATTATTATTAATGAGTACGATGATACTCTCAATAATGAAGAGATTGATATCTCTGCAGTGTGAGCCGGTCGCACTGAAAACATTTAAAAGTCCGAGTTAGCAGCTGATTTCCTGTTAGCTAGAGAAGCAGTGGTCCGTTTCGTAAAGAATTGTATCGCTGATGAGGTGGCTCGACAGAAATGGAACTCTGACAAAAATGGAAGAGCAAATATGCTTTCATTTATTGTTAATAACCTAGTTCTTATGTCTACGATAAACTTACCAAAACATGTAGTGACGAATGTAGGCAGTAGTAAATTTCTGCCCAGATATATCGGCCCGTTTCCGGGTACTACATCGCAAAGGCAATGCGTACACGATCGAGCTGCCTCGTCGGATGCGTTCGCATTTAACGTTTTTATGTCGTTTCCGCCCGTACCATCAGTACGAGGCTTCTTCCGATTCCGGATTACACCGGAACGGTCAAGGGCATCCGCCAAAGCCTGATGGTTCCGAGCCAAAGCCTTATTGTTACGGAACAGAGTCTGATTCTCTTGAACCAGACGATCCACTCTTTCCTCCAATCGAGATCTTCTGACGAGATGTCACGAGGTCGTTTTGAAGGGACTAATGTGTCCTTTCGTTCCCCAGTTGATCCGTCGCAACCTGCGCACAATTTATCAACTGGTCACGAAAAACATTATTTACGGTCAATGCTAACTCGCGGCGACAGGATCGCTCGTGACCAATATCATTCCTCAAATAAAAAAGGGTGTAATCCAAATCACGATGTTGATCGAATGGGGTGAACCCTTCCTCCCGATTCGAGTGGTGAGAAGCGTTTTCTTGTTGAAAGCTTCTCGAATCACCGTGAGGAATAGGGATTTGGAACGAATTATCTCGTTCGTTGGCGAGGGTATCCACCCTCGCATGATAGTTGGGAACCTCGTTCCCAACTGATCTTGGGCGTTACGGGTCTCGTCTTGCAGTACGACGAGTCCCATTCTCCTCGACAGAAGGTCCATCGGAGAACGAGCGCTTCCTCGTAAAGGATTGGAGGTTCTCAATCCCTTGACGCATCTCGATAGAAACAAGCGTTCTTCAATGAGGATCTTTGAGAGAAAATGCTTCCTTAGGGGCAAGACCTCACTCCGGTGACGTTAGTATGCGTCACTTGGAACTAAGTGGTCGCGAAGGAAAAGTGCTGCTGGTGGTGCTAGTTTGCTTTACCAGGAAAGGACTAATTTTAGGGATCGCTCCAAGGGCCAAGTTAGCGTTAGCGTCAACATAAGCCTCAACAGGGGAGGGACCGCAATACGTTGCGGTTCGCTCCTGAAAAGAGGCCTAGGTCGCCCTCTAAGAATAGCCTTATTCGTTGGTCTGGTATGACCAACGATCGATATCATATTTGGCTATTCGACTCATCCAGGCTTCACAAGCCTGGTGAGGATGAGACATAATTCTTCATCGATGCCTTTTTTCAGCATCGGTTGTACACTTCTAAACGAGCAAAGGATATCAAATCTTTGGTCCAAGTTTGGACAGCCTTTGTACAGAATGTACAAAACATAGGCCGTGAGGTCTGGTTTGACAAGCCAAATGCTTTCCGTAAACGTTTCGAGAAACGGATCGTAGTCGGTGCACGCTTTAAGTTGCGCCGTAAGTCTAGAGGCAGAAATTCCTTGCCTCTCGTGGAGGGACTCATGCCCATGCTGTTTTAAAGGTGCAGACCAGAATCAACATGGCGACTAATAAGTCTGTTCGCGTTGCCCGCGAGGCCGCAAAGCTGGCAGCTGCACGGGTCAGTGCAGCTCTTGGTAATGCAAATGTTTAGTAGACGCCAATGCGTTTACTGCGGGGAATGCGTCACCTCCTGCTCCCATTGGAGGTGACTGGAACATGTCATCTGTTGATGACATTGCAGGTGACGGTGACAAGTCACCTGCTACACCAATTGTAGGTGACTGAACCAAGTCACCGGCATCGCACGACTCAGTGTCTACAGTAAAGGCACCCGAATCACCCGGGGCCGAGTCCGTTAAACCTTGGGTTCTAATGTAACAACCAGAGAGGTTATGATGAGATTGTTCGACTCGTCGGACCTCTTTGGTGGTGAGTCATCTGATGATGTCTCCGTGGGAGATGATTCACAATCAATAAATAAAAAAATCGGTATTTTTATTAAAAATCATAATGCAAATTTACAGGGAAAGACATAATAATATTTCTTGTCACCCTATATCAGTCACTATAGTGACTGTTGCTTAAGGGGGGGGGTGACGGGGTGTCCGTTACGTAAATATAATTTTCAATAAGAGGAATCATAGATATTATTTCCTGTGAGTTTATTCTACTAAAGAAGTACAAAATTATTATCTTTATGAATTTTCGCTTAAGTAGTTCTAATACTACCAAATTTGATAATATTGATGCAATAAAACGTTAGCTCTATGGATTGGTTGATTTAAGCCTAAATCAATCCCCCAACCGTTATTGGACACGATTGTGAGATGCGCAAGGAGGCGCCATACATAATTAGTCAAATAAATAATAAGTGCAGTAGTAGATAATAGATCGTTACGTAGAAAACTAAATATATTAATACAAATTATACTTTTATTTATTCTACAGCCTTAGTCTAGATCTTCGAGCTAAAGACCCTCAGCTTTTTAAGAAACCTTCCTCTGTACCTTTATGTATGTAAAGTTTCGAGGCACCTAACCTACACTGTAATGGGGCACACATCGGTGGGTTGTGGTACATTTACCTTATGCGTAATATACCCTATTATCCTTTTCTAAAACAGTTAATTACTTAAATCCCATTTAATATGGGTAACAAATGAGGTCGCCGCCAGATAAAACTCTAGCGGCCGAAATCTATGTTAAATTAGCTAGAATAAGGTTATTTAGCTTTAAATACTTAAATAAATTTCAGTTCCCCATTTGATCTTACAGCGTCTAGTACCTTCCTAAGGCTTGCGCATTGATCTGTGAGAGAAAGAAGTCTTTCTAAGCTACATCCTCTTGGGCACTAGTTGCCACTTGGTTCTACGAACCCTTGAATTCCTTGAACAAGGATTCCTTAAGCTTTTGTAGCTTGTACGACTCCCTGAGTTGTTAAACCCATTAGTTCAATAGAACTAAGTGACTCTCTGAGTCTGAAAGTCTTCCTCTGACTTTAGGAGCGAGGTAGGTCCGCTACACCTGGTAGTACTAGTAGTAAATCTACGCCTGAGTCTTTAAAAGACTAATTTCTCACGAAAATGGAAGAGGTTCCAGAACTGTCAGAAGCGCAACGCGCCGCTTACGACAAGCTCAAAAAAACTTATTCGGGCTTGAGCACGTGAAATTTATTATCTTCCAGGGACCAGAGGTCCTGCATGCAAGGCTTGAGGCTTCATGCGATATGAATCCTCCCTGATCGGCCAGGTACAAGATCACCTTGCGGCATCGATGCCAGCCCGGTAAATCTCTGTACCTGGTTCAGAGCCGAAAGCTCGCAATCTAGCTGTCAATGTAATGCTCTTTCATTCAAACCTAATGATCTAGTGCTACTCTCTACGGTAAACTTACCTAAGCGATTAGTCACTAATGTGGGTAGCAGTAAACTACTACCCAAGTTCATTGGGCCTTTCCGTGTACTGCATCGAAGAGGCAATGCGTACACAATAGAATTGCCACGTAGGATGCGAACGCATCCTACGTTTTACGTTGGTCGGCTCCGCCCGTACCATCAGTACGCGGCTTCTTCCGAGGACGGATGTGACCACCCTTTTCAAGAATCCCCAAAAGATTCTTGTGACCGCGAACCAGGTTCTCGTGTAAAATCTGAAGATTCTCATGCCGGTTCCGAAGATCCTCGAAACTACGATGAGCTGATGACAGCTCATCGCGAACAGCATGATAGTTCCGCTCGTACTCCAACAAGGAGTACGCACCCTTCGAACGGTCTTCCAACCGCTCGATATGGTGAGCCTGCACCGTCTGCTCCAACGAGCGACGCTTGCCACGCTCGCGTTCAAGTCCCTCCTCCAAATCATGGAGGAAGTGATCGATTTTGTCGATCCTCGACATTAGATCCGACATACGGTTCGGATCTGATTTTCCCTCCTCCACGACAACCATTGGTGGATTCCCACGGTGATCAACGTTTCCTTGTGAAACGTATCCAGAACCACCGTGATGTGAAGGGGCACCGAACGAGTTATCTTGTTCGCTAGCGTGGTTATCCACCTTCACATGATAGCTGGGAGCCTCGCTCCCAGCTGGTTGCTGACGTTGAGGGCCTCGTCCGTCAGTCTGACAAGACCCACCTGATGGTTCAGAAGGCCCATCGAAAAACACGCGCCCCTGGCGCATGTAAATCGATTGCAAAACGTCAATCGCATCATGCATCTCAATAGAGATGCGAGCGCTTCCCCAGGGCGAAGAAAGGGAATAGACATTTCCTTTTACCCTCTTCGAGTTGTCAACACAACACGGACAGGGATCACCCCCATGAGGCATGCAAGCCTAGCCTCACGTGACAACCGATGCAATTTAAATTTTGCACCGGTTGGAGTTCGTTTCTCAAATTTAACACGATTCGCTTTAAGGTTTTGAAGCCAAACTTCGCGTCCAATGTATTTGACATTGCGAATGAACGCACTGCAAGCTTGCATATGCGAGACTTTATCTCGCTTATTGTTGCCACTAAATCATCGATGCTTAAGAAAAGCATCGAGAGAGAAATCTTCCTCATCGCAAAAGTTCTTCGCGCTGGGATCAAGGCCATGTAGCTTTGTCGCAATAAATAAGGGATATTTATTGTGAGGAGTAGTTTCTCCAGACAAGCTATTGATGAGCCTTTCTGGCAAAAGCCACGGCTTCTTTTCAGGGGCGAGATAAAATATTTCACTGTGTTCACTCCCCTGAGTGGTACCCACTGAAGCAGGGGTACCACGAGAACTTTTCTTAGGACGGCTTGCGTCATCGTTATCACCTTGCGCAGAAACAGGTGCAGGTGACCGTACGGGAGACGGAACGGGCGATTAGGGATCATCTTTATCGTCGGATCCAAATAGACTTTAAAATCGTTTATCAGAATGAGCCCTCTCATTTGAAGCCTAATAGTCAGCCGCCTGACGGATATCAGGCGCCTGTTCCATTCTCCCCGAGTCGGCCATTTCGTCCGACTCGTATTCGTAGTCGACCTCCAAAAAGGAATCGTATTCACGTGGTGATTCACCACGTGCACTCGCAACATCTAGTGTTGTGCGAGTGGAGATACTGCGGCAGACGCACCGTCTGCCGCAAGAGATAACAGTGCGTCAGCCGCGGCTGCACGAACTTAGCCGAAGGCGCAGCACTATCAACATCCCGCATGAGTTGATTCTTCATGCGATGGAAATTTTCAAATGATGGTTCTGACCAATCAACATCGTTTAAAAAAAAATTAAGTGGTCACATAGCGACCACTTCATCCAATGACAGTTAGAGTGACTGTCGTTTAATGGAGGGGTGATGTAACGGGGTGTATCGTTACATGAAATTAACACTTAAAGGGTGTTAATTAATATATTATCAGAAAGGTAGATAATATATGCAGGATATTACTTTGAATAGTAATGTTCAGAATTCTTATCCAGGAATAGGTATAAACCATCATATCTATTTATTCCGCAGACTAATCAGCTGTAGATGTAAACAAAAGAGAGGGACAGATAAGATAAGATAAATATTCAATTGCATGTTTAGTATTAGTTTATAATTAAGTTAGAGTTAACAGATAGAAAGAAGAGACACTTAATTATATTAATACAGTCTTCATTTAACCCTCTTTAAGCTAGTTACCTTAAAAAGAAGTCTTCATCTGCACGTACTAGTGTACGTGAAATAAGGTAAGGCACCACTCGCAACTGAAGAAGTGGACTTGTACTGAAGCAGTGCATGTCGTAGTGCCCCGTTGCATAATATGTGAGACGTGATTACCACAACCGAGGTGTTGCGCACAATCCATAGGCACAATTTTAAATGCACGCTTTGACAATGAAGTTTTATTCGCTACAATTGGTTGGCACAATGTAAATTTCTTTTGGCGCCGGACGGTGGCCAAAAATTGTTTGAAATTAATAGCAGAAGCTCTTCAGAAGTAACATATCCCCTTTTGACAATACTCTTTCACTAATTTAAAATTTAACTTTTTTTCAGAAACACAAATTATTTAATTCAACACTAATTATTAATAAGACTGCGTAACTTATGAATTAAAAAGGAATGAAATACATTTCCAATTTCATAACTTACTATGCTTTATCGAGTACTGTTGAAATGAGCGAGGCGAAGCGAAGCGAGAAGGAGTGAAGAGCAGCGAGATTGAAAGGGTCTGCACAAAGGGTAAACCAGAGTGAAGACACTTGAGCAGGAGAAGGAATATTCTATAGTAATTAATTAATTGGGGCTTACTTCTCGAAACCACTCATTTCTACATAGTGCATTAGAGTATACTATAATATAAGTGAATGGTATGTTTAATAGCGGTTCGGATTGGACCGGTTTTGGTTGTGTACATTTCCTGAAACCATACCTTTCAATACGCCCCTCAATGCGAACTCGCTTGAATGCCAAAAGCCGCTGTCATATCCTTGTGGAATGGACCATGAAGTGCCTTAGTCAAAATATCCGCGAGCATAAACGAAGTCTCGCAATAGTCGACCTTTACTTCACCGCGCTTCATTTCGTCGCGAATGTGGTGATACTTGGTGTTGATATGTTTAGTGCGGCCATGATCTACAGGAACCTTTGTCATCTTGATGCATAACTGATTGTTTCTTGAATCACAAGCTCGGGTGTAGCATAACTGGCAGCTGTTAAAATCTCACAAAGCAAGCGATAAATTCATTTGCCTTCTTGGATTGCCAGACTAAGCGCAGTGTATTCCGCCTCGCTACTTTGGTAGCTGCATTACTTGGGAGCAGCCGAGAGCTTGCATCAACCGGACTCACTGCAGCTTTGCTTTCGTCCATGCCGAAATGTTTGAGAATATCGTCCACATAGCGACGCTGACACATAGTCAAGCTACCGTCTAGGTTTCCTATCAGCTCGATGCCGAGAACAATGGCACACTTGCCACTGTTTGTCATCTCAAAGCGTTTCTTGAGGTCATTCTTGGCACGTGTGACCAATTCAGGCATGCTGCCAGTAACCCAATCCCTTCATCTTCGTATAAAGTCTTGATCGAGTTTGTCGTGAACTCACGAGCTCCATCGTGCCGTACAAACTAATCCTTCTTGGAAAAATGTGTCTGGATCTTCATTATGTTGCTCCTGATCCACGATAGTGCCAGCACCCTTGATAGCCGCCATGTTACAGTCTGCTATTGACACGGACCTTCATTACGCTCTATTAGATTGGCGAACTTTGCCTTGTCGTTGCATATGTGGTGTTGCACCGCTGTCGACCACCCACATTCCTGACATGTTCTTGCCCGTCATCACATAGCTTCTCGACCACGATGATGCAGTGAAGCAACAGATACACGTACGAACGCAGAGAATAGATTGAAGAGTGCTTCCGCGTTTGGATACCTAGTGGAAGAGGAGATAGTGGAGAGGTTCCCAGTATTTCCACGTCTCGTCATAAAGTGCAATTGTTTTCCTCATAGCCGATATCGTGCGTGGAACAAGAAGATGCGAGAAAGCTGCATGAAACGACGGGGCATACAGCTGGCGTTCGACTTGGTAATTATTGTGAATATGGCTACAGTTGCACCGCACTACAGACGGACACCCATCACTTTCGAAAGAATCAGATCTTGAAGTGGGTAGAAGAATAGCAAAGAAGAGATATCTAGAAAAGTATCCACTTAAAAGATTCGTAGATTAAAGGCTTAAACTAACGCCTCGTGAACTAAGGACCTTCAAATAAATCACTTCGAAATTTACTTTTAACAGGTTAACAGCCGTAAGGCTGGCTACTGACAAAACCGCTTAAGACATGACCTCAAAACGAGCCGAAGTCTTCCTAGGGAGTGTTCATTATTTCCACTGAGAGTACAATATGCCCATGACCCTTGCACAGAGGGGTCGGTTAGCGCATGTTGAGGTCGTGAAGCCCGAGAACGAGATTACATATGCGTGGCTCGTAAATGACGCGAAAGCACTTGGGATCATCGCTTGAGACGCGGAATTTTAAAACCAGACCAAGATTCGGCCTGCAACTCGTGCAATGCATGCGTGGAATGTGCCACGAGAATTTCAAACCACAGTTCTACTCTGCACATTCGTGTCACCTTATGAGGTCGTCTTCACGAGTTAAAGATGGAGACCGGTACGTCTATGGCCAAGCATCTGGACGATTTTGACGAGCTAGTCTTCGGATTGCAGACGCTAAGGAAACTTGTTGATGAGGCAAGGCAATTAGTGGTATTATTGAGGAGTCTTTTCTCTGTGTACGAGCTGATTGTCTCCGTTGTGGACAGTGCAAGGAAAGAATTCGTTATTGATTAAGGAAGAAGCTACTCAAGCAGCAAGAGCGTTAAAGTCAAAGAATAGCAGCATAAAAAAGGCGTTTTAAGCCAATAGGAATACTAGAAAGTTCAAATGGGGTCGAGGACACGATCACAGGCGATACGCCCCACGAATTCACTCAAGGCAAGTGCTTTGGGTGTGACCCCAAGTCGGTCATATCAAACGAGAATATCCGGGGCAAAGACGCGGTAAAGATAATGATGCTGCTTTTGCTGAGGGCTGGGATCGACTAAAGGCTGGCCTATCGATAATAGAGCTACTTTGCACATGACTCTCTATCGCGCTGACCTATTCGATTACGAATCACTGGATGTGGGCGTTGAAGTTACTATCGCCGACGGAAAAAGTTGAGGTTCTATGGAATAGGACCAGTGAAGCTAACCGACATCAACAATAGGCGTATCCAGATGATGGACGACTTGTACATCCCAGGACTCGACAGACGATTGCTGTTGGTCGGACGATTGCGGAACGCGGCTTGAAAATCGAGTTCAACCGTTTCTCGTGTACAATTGTGGGTGATTGCAGCGCAATTGCTGTAGAGAAAACACTACAAAGAGGTACCGTCCATATGAGGGGTGGAAGCTGTAAGCACAGCAGTGTACCTGATTAATCGTTCTGCCAACACGGCACATGCTGACTCGACGCCGTACGAATAAAGTTCATGGTTAAGGCCTGTATCGATCACTTGCGTGTGTTTGGTCGAATGGATGTGCTAATATCGACGCGAATAGAGTTCATGTTTGCCTTTGGCGAGTATGTTTCAAAAAAATCAATTCCAAACTTCTGTTTGGACCCTTGAGCTATTAGGCGAGCCTTGTGTCGAATCACTCGACCATTTTCGTCACGCTTTTAAGCGAAAACTCAACGGCACCCGATTGAGCGGGCAGTCTCTCCACGTCAAACAAGAGCCTATGTCTGATATCTGGCGTGCGACTGAAGTTCGGCATCAACCGCCTGACTCCCTTCAGCTGATCCCCCACTGGCAATAGCCTCTGGATACGTGCTTGGCGTGTCGGGAAAGTCATTAATGCTCGCAGCATATGCCAGTTCTGCCTCGGTAGCAAGCCTTCTTCGTCAATCCTGGCACGCTTCAGTGACGGAGTTCCATCGCCCCACTGATGCTCGTCATTACTGGTCGAACTATTTTCTAGTAAAAATGCAGGCTCTCTGGTACTTCTCGAATTTTTCGCCTCGGGGTGAAACACAATGCGGTCGTCATGAACACCTTGGGGTGGTAGTCGATATTCTGTCAGCTCCCGTCCAGTTGAATTCGAATCTGGTGAAGTCAGTTGTAGTTGTCTTGGCTCTTGCTCGGTTTCCATCTCATTCATCTCCACATCCAGTGCAGCTTCGTCAGCAGATTCTACTGGCTCGTCCCTTGACTGCTGCTGCTCCTCGGGTAGGGGGGGGGGCGCTTTTTGGCATCATTGTCCTTGGTTACAGATATCATTATTCCAAGCTGCGGCGACTGCTTGTCATATATACACCCCACATCTCGCTAACTTAGCTTGATCGAACGTGAAACCTTGGCCTTGGAAGCATCGTAGTCAAATAGATGGTAACCTTTTGCATTCTCGGCGTATCCTAGGAACATTCAACGATAACTCTTGGAATCGAGTTTAGTCCTCTTCACATAGTTGTACCTGATGTGGGTGCGGCAGTCGGCTATTCTATGCAGCAGCTGGACGCAGATACAGCGTTCCTTGATAGTGGCTTGAAGAACATGGTTTACATGGAAGTTTTATTAGGAGTGAAAAACGCTAAGGTTATGACATGCAAGCTAAAAACGGCTTACTAGGATTTGAAGCAAGCAGCAAGTGCTTAGAACAAGATAATTCGACACGCATTCTTGAAGAACAATGTCAAGAGGTGTGGTGCGGGCCAATGCGTTTATGTGAGGCATACTCAAAATGGTTTCGTGTACAAGTGTCTCTACGTGCATGATATGATCATCGCTGCAAGGATGAGTGCGAAGATAATTGAAGTCAAGATGGCCTCAAAGACCCCTTTAAAATGATAGAGCTGAGCACGGTAAAGTTTATTTTGGTTATGGAGATTGACTATGACAAGATAAAAGAAACCTCATGATCAAGCAAAGCCGATACATCGATGACGTGGTAGGACGCTTCATCAGCAGAGCGCAAAGACGGCCGAGAACCCATGCGCTTCGGACCTGAAGCTATCGAAGATGCTGTCACCAACTACAGAAGGTGAACGTGTTGAAATGAGATCAAGACCAAACCGTTCCTTAATCGATGTCTGACGCACATCACGACATGTACGCGACCAGACATCGCGTATGTGGTGACGCAGTTGTCACGCTTCCTAGCAAACCATGGAGTGCAGCAGTCGAATTCAGCTATTCTCGATCTCCGATATCAGAAGTCAACTCGGGATTATGGCATTATGTACGACGGAGGTTCCAGAATGGTTACTGCTGAGGCATTTACGGACGCTGACTTGGGCAGCAACATATATGACTGGCATTCCGTCTCTGGAGTTATGGTAATGATTGGAAACGCTCTAGTGCTATTTAGGTTTAAGTATCGAAGGACGCTCTTGGCTCCGCCGAAGATAAATACATGGCTTTAAGCCTCTGTACACAAGAGCTGCTTTGGGTGCGTTTTATGCTAAAGGACATGGGTCGCGAGCAAGTGGGAGGAACGCTTGTCTCGAAGATAACCAAGGAGCGATTGCACTGGCATATAATGCTGCTGTTTGCAAGAACGAAGCATGTGAATAACCGTCATTACTTTATTCGTGAGAACGCGGAGCCCGGAACGCTCAAATTGACTACATTGAAACAAAGGATCAGCTTGCTGACATATTGACAAAGGGACTAGGAACCAAGACGTTAAACATCTTGCGTGAGCAAGTGGATCAAGAGAGCAAATTCAATGCAGCAGCGGTCTGTGAGAGTGCTGCGAATATGGCTACAGTTGCACCCCTCTGCAGATGGGCACCCGTCAGCTACGACAGAATTAGACCTTGAAGTGGATAAACGAATTGCAAAGGAGATATATCTAGAAAATATCCATCAAAGAAGATTCGTAGATTGAAGGCTTATACTACCCGCCCCTTGTGAGCTGAAAACCTTTAATAAATCACTTCTGTAACGGGGCACTACGACTTGTACTGTTTCAGTTCATGTCCAATTCACACTGCTTCAGTTGTGAGTGGTGCCTTTCTTTAGGTGACGTACACTGTACGTGCAGAGGCAGACTTCCCTTAAGACAAGTTAATTTAAGAGATAAAATGAAAACTGTATTAATATAGTTAAGTGTCTCTTAATCTATCTTTGTAAATGCTGACT
>NC_090621.1:941380-942422 GCF_004359215.1 Bremia lactucae
TATTTATACGGTTTTCATTTGACCCTCTTTAAGCTAGTTACCTTAAAGAGAAGTCTTCCTCTGCACGTACTAGTGTACGTGAAATAACGTAAGGCACCGCTCGCAACTGAAGCAGTGCGAAGTGGACTTGTGCTGAAACAGTTCAAGTCGAAGTGCCCCGTTACATCTGGTAGCACTTTGTAGTCCGTTCAAGGACCACGTTTCCTCCATCTAACATGGACATGTTCGATGATAGTAGGAATACGCATCACGTTTCCCGTGAAAGCTACTTCTTTCTAAGTGACATAGAAAGTAGTGCGGTCGAAGAATGAGTTCGACCGTAGAAAACGATGCAATATTGGCAATACTGTCCAATTTGGACAAAGATGCCTTCCATTCAACCATCACCAAGTTCATACAGCATGAACTTGACGAGATGGAGGAAAAAGTAGCCTTGCTGAATCAGCAAGCCTCTCAACAGGTACAGACCCCTGTACCTGGGATGACGTAAACGCGTCGTCCCGAAACTTTTAAAGATTGACATCTCTAAGTATAGGGGAGTCGAAGAAGACTACCTCTTAAGATGGTTTGTCGAGTTAGACGATGCCATAAGGGCACGTCACATCGTCAACGAGCAAATGCAAGTCGCATTCGCTCAATCAAATTTGGCAGGTCGTGCCAAAACTTAGACATTGGGCCTTAAGTTGCGTGACGCATACGTCTTTAGGTCGCTAGAGGCTTTTAAAACCCGGCTCAAGCAGACGTTTGAATCACCAAGGGCTGAGTTCAAAGCTCGTTCAGAGCTTCTGAAACTCAAGCAAGGCAAGCGTGATGTGCACGCATATGCCCAGCACATACGACTCTTAGCGAGTTGTATTACAAATAACCCAGTCCATGAACACACGTTGATTACGGTGTTCATGCAAGGTCTTACGGATGGTCCCGTAAAGACCCACCTGTTCCGCTTGGAACTGGATACGCTTGAAGAAGCAATATCCGTTGCGGAACAGGAGGACTTTAGCTTGAGACAGGCTCAAGCAAGTTCGTCATCATATCGTCCACC
>NC_090621.1:945132-946093 GCF_004359215.1 Bremia lactucae
GAGGACGATTACGTAACCGACATTCGGTCAGCGGTAATTTTTGCAGAGAACGAACGGGTTCTCAGCAGCTCATCAATGGACGAAAATGTCCTCGATGAGAAGACTCGGATTGAGAGATACAGTACTCAATCTTGGGAGTCACTCAAGGGAAATCCTCTATACGAGGATTTAATAGAATTCAGGGATGTATTCCCTGAAGCAGTTCCATGCGAGTTACCTAAGGATAAAGGCACTCGACATGAGATCGAGCTCAAACCGGGCTCGAAGTACTGTGTCATGAAGCAGTGGCCACTGCCTCGTGAACAAGTACTTGCGATCGACAAATTCTTTGCCGATCGGGTAAAAGCGGGCCATGTGAGGGAATCAACCTCCCCACATAGCTCTCCGACCTTCTGTGTGCGAAAGGCCACAGGAGGGTGGCGGATAGTGCACGCATTCAATAAACTGAATGCTGCAACGATACCGGCTCAAACGCCGATACCGAGAAAAGACGTAATCATAGACGGTATGTCTAAGAGTACTATCTTTTCTTCTATGGATCTGATGGATGGGTTCTATCAAATCCTTATGCGTGAGCGGGACATCCCGTACACAGCAGTGAGCACCCCCAGTGGTATGCTCTGGGAATGGCTAGTGATGCCTCAGGGGCTTAGTAACGCCCCTGCAACATTCAACAGATGTGTAACAAATCTGTTGAGAGCGGTGCGGGATTTCGCACCGAGTTATTTTGACGATGTATTCGTCCATAGCCGGGCCATGGACGGTAAGATGGACGTAGAAGCTCATAAAATCACGTTCGTCAGGTTCTTGCACTTATGCGAAAGCATAAGTTGTATGCAAATTTCAAGAAGTGTATATTCGCTGCAAGTGAAATACCACTTCTTGGGTGCATCGTCGGTAAGCGTGCGCCCTGATCCCGAAAAGATCAAGGCAATTACCGACTGGCCATTTCCAGTCGATG
>NC_090621.1:947191-991511 GCF_004359215.1 Bremia lactucae
GAAGCCGTCGACTGCACCCCTCGGAAGACAGCGTCGTTCCGCTCACTCCATAAGTGAGACAGACAAATGCTGCTCATGAGAAACCAAATCCTGTTCCAAGCAGCGACCCCCGCCTCCAAGTCATCCGGGAGCTAATTATGGATCCGAATCCTCTGTCGGGCCGGTAAAACCGGCGCCTGACGATTCACACTACCGAGGAAGCGGCTTGCTCTCAACGGCCACTCGTCCCGTTCACCGGTCCAATGACCAATAAGCACGCCCCAGCACGCCCGAGCCTTGGAGCACTCCCAAAAGATGTGAACCGACGTTTCTTTACAGCCGTGACACTCTGCCAAAGCCCGACAACAATTGTCCGCGTGGCGATCGGCATGGTAGAGGTTCAGTTGCTTCGTGGCGATCCGGTAGCACGTCCAGACTTGATAGTCGGAAAGGCCATTGGAATGTCGCCACACTTGAGACGGACCTTGATGGGCGGCAGCTCGCTGCCACGGATCCTGGCTAACGACGGCTTCTAAACGCTGCACCAGCGATGCCAACGCGCTCGCCAGCTGGCGTTTGTGAAGCGCGAAGGCCTGCCGTAAAATTTTCAAACGAATGTACGGATTCCCGACCGTCTCGGCTACTGCCCAAGGAAAGCGATGATGGCGGGGATGAGAGTAAAAAAACACGCCGTGGTGGCGCATTTCTCCTGTCCCAGATGGACCGATCCCCAGTTGAAGGTGTGACCAACTCTGGTAGTGACGAAATGAAAAACCAGCGAATACCATCTTCACTCTGCTGCAGATGAACAGATCCGTCTGCTGTTGCGTGGGGCCCCTTACGTGTCCCGATCACACGTCCCGGTCGCACAGTCGACCAGACGTAATCATACCGAAATGGAGGTGCATGTCGAAGCGACAACGGAGGCTCGAGCGCTAGTTCCGCCTCAATGGGATCAGATGGAGAAGCGAGCAACATTGCCGTCGCCCAACGCCGCAATTTGGGCTGCGAGTGATGGATAGAGCGAGGTCCTGCCGGCCGTATGTAAAAAATAAATTCCGCCGGCCCCGTTCGCCGAATGTGCAAGTTCGAGATAGTGCATGTCGCAATACGGTCGTAGGCGGAGGCCCTCATTGGTAGGCCTTTGACATCCCGGATCCACGGGTTGGTGCTCCAACCCAAGGTCCCCCAGAAGCGGCTCAGCGCTTCCTGCTGGGGATCGGCGGGCACCGACAGTCCTGGAAACGTATGATGGAACGACAGAACCCAATCCTCCCCCTCCCACCAGCTACTTGCACCCTGAAGGAGTGTCGGAGTTAATGTTCGGGCCCGGTCCACTAGCATGACGGACTGCGCAGCGGTTGGATGCGGTAGTCTGTCTAAGTCATGGACCCAAAAATCTTTACTCGGCGCCACAAAACAGGGAGCTTCCGCGTGTATCGGAGACCAGTGATGGAGTATTAAACTCGAAGAATTCGGCCGACCCTGATAAGCCCAGGTACACCAGGCACCAAAATACTTGTCCTGAGCTTGCGTAAGCCACCGGAGAGCGTGCTTAGTCCGTTGCGTCTTGATGGCCACCTCAAAAGAGGTCAAACCAACACCCCCTGCCTTTTTAGGTGCAAAGAGCAAGCCTGGGTTAACCTTGTGACGGCTCGCATCTGTTGTAGTTGCATGAGCCCACAAAAATTGTTTGTAGAGATTTTGAATAGACCGTCGAGCCCACTCTGGCATGTCAAAAACCGCTGCCGTAAACAGCACGGACGGGAGGATGATGGAGTTTAGAATCAACACCTTATTCTCCACACTGGTTGCCACTCGGGAAGCGGTCATTAGCCGTCGTTGAAGTTTCCGAAGACGTAGCGCGCAGTTTCGATTATGCAAGTCACATGTACCCACTTCGTATCCCAGGTACCTCACCGTTTACGCTGGCCCTAGCACAGGAATTCCTTTCATATCTGAAACTTGTACTGTCGTATTAAGACAAATAAGTCTGCTCTTGGATGGTTGAGCCTCAAGACCTGACAACTCTCTAAAGCGAGAGACTAGTGCAAGCGCCTGGTCAAGCTGACTGGCCTTGGCGAGAAAAAATGTTGAATCATCAACAAACGCCGAGAACTTGTGCGGAGTTAGATGGTCGCCCGGTACTGGAAGCCCCGTCAGATCCGGGGATTGTTGCACCGCTATACCTAATATCTCCACCACGATGAGGAACAAGAGCGGAGCTAGCGGACACCCTTGACGAATGACAGAGATGACGGGTACCGGACGGGACTGTTCTCCATTAACAAGGAACGAGGCCGAAGTCCCAGTATGAAGCCTAGTTATTAGCTGTACATATCTCTCATCGAATCCAAAAAGTCGCAGGGCTTCGTACATGAATTCACGATCGACCGTGTCATAAGCCTTGCGAAAGTCCAACAGGAGTATCGCCTTGCTGTTGACGGCCTCTATTGTTGCATCTGATCTTGCCGACGCGAGTTGGGCAAGCATCATCATGACAAGCTTTGACATCTGGCGGCCGTGAACGAATCCTTGCTGGGAATCGCCAATAACCTTGGGTAATATACGCTGCAATCTTGTCGCCAACACCTTGGCAAAAATCTTGTAACTGGTTTGTAGCAAAAAATCGGCCTGTAATCTATCGCATCCGCCTAGTCTCCCTTCTTCCGCAAAAGAATAATCAAAGCCTCCAGAAACGAGGGCGGGGGATCAACGCCAGCCATGATAAGGTTGCTGAGCTGCACCAACGCAGGGATAAAAGCGCCGACGTGTCCTTGTAAAAATCATTATTCAGTCCATCAAGCCCAGCCGATTTGTGGCGGCTGAGTCCTGAGACGGCTGCTAGGACTTCTGCTTCCATAAAAACAGACAACAGAGTCTGGTTGTCGACGGACGATAGGAATCTGCCGGGGGGAACTTTGACGAAACGCCGGATGGACGAGGGTAAGTATCGGCCAGGATCCTTGCGGTGGACGACCCCTAAAACTGTAGACCATTCCGAAGCAAATTTTTCCGCGATGGTCATATTGCGAGAGAAAAGTGCGCCGTGGAGCCTCGCTACGGTCGTGACGGTGTGATCGCGTTCCCAATCAGTCACTCTGCGATAAAACCATCGTACCTGGTCAGATGTCCTGGCCAGACGTTGACCAAGCCGTACAAGATGTTCTTGTCGTGCTTCTTCTAAATTGCAGGAAATAAATTGTGGCCGAGAGATTAAGTTACGTGTTGCTCGCCTCCGGATATGGCGACGAGAACTCGTACGGCGCTGTTAAAGTCGCCTGCGTACATGTCGAATGCACAGACGACACTGGTCGACATCTCGGTCCCACATCAGTGGTGAAACACCCTGTCCGATAGCCATTCCGTCCATTTCCTCGATGAGCTCAGTAATAACTCTGCCGGGGTCAGACGATAAAATCGGATAATTCACAATTCGACCATAAAGAGTAGTCTTATCCCCGCCGAGGACGCGCAAGTGTAACACCACTTCCTGATGGTCCGAATGATTGGGTGGCACCCGCGCCTCGACCCATGAGACTCGTCTTACCCAACTCGCGGGCACATAACATCTGTCTATTCGACTAGCCCTGTTTCCGCTCCAGTACGTAAAATGTTCGGTAGGGTCCCCAGAACCTTCATCATCGGCATGCTCTCTGAGCAATCTCGCATCAGCCAAACCCATCTTCGCGATGACCACGTCCAATGCCGGGCTTTCCGACCCGTGGGACCGGTGAAAGCCAAATCTATCTAGCAGAGGACTTTGGACACAATTAAAGTCTCCAACTAGCATAGTACGTGAGGCGTCCAGTTCCCAGTCCATAAGAGATGTAAAGAAATCCTACCGCTCGTGCCGTATATGGGTGCGTAAAAGTTGAGTAGAACATCTCCTCCAAGAGACATTGCTATAGCCCGGGTAGACCATCGTTCCAGCTGACAGACCGAAGCCAAACCCGCAGCATGGGGGCTGAGAAGGATGGCAACCCCAGCGCAGCTGGACGATCCAATACTCCACAATGATAGAGCTGGAGCATGTGGGTTCAGATGTTGACCCCACAACCGGGCCCAGCGAAATCGCAGTTCCGCTGCCTCATCTTCAGTGCGCACGTGAGTCTCCTGGAGACACCAAGCCTGCGGACGAAGTCTTCGAGGCGCCTGACGCCACGCCGATAACCAACTGTCCTGAACGGTTTTTTTAAAACCTTGCACATTCTGGGATACATAGAATAGGTCTCCCGCTCGCGCTGCCGACGCAAGGGTGTCGTGAAGTCCCGGAGTCGGCCAGTCTCTAACCATGCGATGACGGCCATATGCGTCCGCCATGTCAAGGACTGGATCTCCGATACTATGTAAAGTTCTCCTCTGTGAGCTGCCCTTAATACTCGAGCAAGAACTGCTGCTCCGCAGGAGCCAGCGCCGTAGTACAGAAGTTAACCAGCGAAAACCAGTCCACTTAGGCTCCACCAAAAAAGTAATATTCGTCCTTGTAGGCTGTATTCGTGTGTAGCAATCGAAAATGACCTCGGAGGAGCTAATACAACTATTACGAATCCTATGAACGGCCACGTTTAAGGGTTCGCCTGGGGCTGTCGCCCCCGTCCCGTGTGCGATGGGAGAGGGGAGGCAAGAGCTAGTGCCCGTCCCATCCGCACTCCTAGGAGAGACTGAGTAGGATGCGGGGAGTTCCAAGACGGCCGGCATACCTCCCGGCGAGGGCGCGTCGTCCCCCTCCCCTTCGGGCGAGGGACAAGATGGCGGCACAATGGCTGTCGTTCGTGCGGAGCTGCCGGAAGCCAGTTCGTGACCGTTTATACTCCTCTGTCCAGCAGCGCTGATTGAAGAGTGTGTAAATGAATTCTTATCTCTATCTTATCTTGTAACTCTCTTTGATTACTCCTACAGCTGATTAGTCTGCGGAATAAATAGACATATTGGCCTATACCTATTTATGGATAAGAATTCAGGATATTACTATATAAAGTAATATCCTCCAAATATTATCTACTTATTAGATAATATATTAATTAACAACCTTTAAGTGTTAATTTCATGTAACGATACACCCCGTTACAACTTCGTAATTTACTTCTTAACAGTAATCGATCAAAGTCTTAACAACGGCGACGTGGGAGCTCTTGGCTGCATACTTGGGCTACACATACTTTTGATATTACTATATTGAACTCTGTAGATAAAGACGGGTAACTTATACAGTCATTTGTCTCAATTGCAGGCAAATCGTACAAAGTACTGAAAATTATTTAGTAGCGGAAATATCATAAGCGCCATAATTCTAAAAATTCGTAATAATTGAAATTACAAAATTCGCGATGTCTCAGGTTTACTATGGGAGGAAACAAATTAAGAGTACAAAGTTATCTTTTTTCATATTAAACAGCACATTCCCTATTTAACTCACTGCTGGACTGTTAAAAAAATTATATCTAGTTCCCTTGCAGTATTGCTTACAAGTAATTTGTTTACGATATTACCGAATTAAAATATTTGTGTATCTGAAAAAAGGTAAAATTTCAAATGATTGTAATGTCAAAATGGGAAATGTTTCTTCTGAAGAGTTTTTGCATTTTATTTCAAACAGTTTTTGTCCGGAGCGAAAAGAATTTTACATTTCGCCAGCCAGTTGTCAGACAAAATCAGCACAAACATTTATTTAAAACTTCTGCAGCGGAGCAAAATTTATACTTTCTCCCTTAGAAGGCTACAGCAAAGAATATTAACTAATTAAATTTTCAGCGATTATAGCTCTTATAAAGCAGTGGCAAGCAAAACATCACCACAATCTTGTGCGCAGAAAGTTGCGCCCTTTAATTACAAATATTCGCTTCAGGTCTTGTTCTTTCCTAGCGATTATGTCCAGGATGGGGATATCGTCACGCATGTGCATAGCTCGCAGCGGGTGCTGGATCAATCCAGATTCCTGACGTCATCGCCCTTCAATACCAAAAGTAAGTACAAGGTTTAACAAAAGCCATTTGTTGGACAGAAATGACGCCAGATTTAATTTCATTCGTATTAATCTTTCGCCTTTTACCAGAAATGACGCTAGTTGCCTAACCCATCAAGAGACGAAACAATGCCGGCATCAGACAGCTCACTTCACGTCATGCGATGATCCATGCGCCGAAATCAAATCCATTCGTTGCTGTTCTTTGGCTTGCTGATTGGAACCAGCAATGCTAAAGAACACCAACGTATGATTTTAATAACGGCGTCTGCATCATCTGGGCCCATCGCTGGAAAGTGCCCATGTTATGTAATGTTTAAATTTATTTCTTCCGGAAAAATATCGGCCCATTTAACTCGTTTTGACCCGATTTGACATCGAGACTATTCGTAATGATAGGTGAATGGTTACATTGCTACAATCGGACATGCGCTCTTATCGTACGTTGGAAAAACTCGCGCCTTTGAGAAAATTGCCCCACTTCTTGGAATTCAGCAAAAATAATAGCCGTTGAGGTGTCTGATGTGTCCAAGGCACAAAGACATGTATTCTACGGTATCTGAATCCCATAGAGAGACATGTGCCCTACGGGATCCAATGCTCAAAGACATATGATTTCCGGAATTTAGCATTATTTTTGAAATCGAACCCTTGTTGCCAGTAGAACGACAGAATATAATCGAATGCATGGGTGCAGCTTGTTTAATTTTATTGGCTTCATGGTGCGACGTACAAGTACCGTAGACAAATATTCCTAAGCCTATCTTCATTGAATTCTCGGCTTTTTTTTCTCAAAAGTTATACGCCGAAGATAAAGTGGCAAAGCTCAAGCCGAGGAAGCAAAGGCGTGAAAGCGTCGGCATGTCACATGCGCTAAAGAGCAATTGTGATCAATTCTAAGTTAAAAGTACGAGCTAATCAAATCCTTCCATTTTTCCATAGAACTAGCATTGGATTGGATCAATACTCTTTTATTCACGAGCCCAAGAAATCGCGAATGCGCACTAATCGCCTCTCCTTTAACGATCCGCAGTCTGGTGAGGAATCGAGTCTGACGCCGTAGAATTCATTCTTCAATTTCGTGTCAAGAACTCACATGCGACATCACGCCATGAGTATCCAGCTCAAGCCTTCGGTGGTGCTCCTCCATCTCTTGCTGCTGTTAGGCTCGCACTGGATCGCCTGTTTGGAGTTGGTCGCTTTTGATGACTCTTTAGATTCCAACACCAACTCTCGTGATAATTTGCCGCAAGACTCCCATTTCGTTGCTCCACATCTCCGAAAGGACATCGACAATTCTATTCACCAAGGTCCTAGTGTCGTCGAGGAAAGAGTGGATCCATTGACTGCAGCAATTGCGGTGCTGGCTAAGGAGACGCATCCTGTTAGAAGTGCACTGAAAGGTTATTATAAATCATCCCAAGAAGCTATACAACGAGTTATGATGCATCGGAATCATATCAGCAATTTCGAGCAAGCACAATCTGCTTATAAATTGATACAAGATTGGAATGGTGTTCCTGTATCGAAGTTCGCCGAGTTTGATAAAGCGGTTATGGGTGGGTTTAAGAAAGCGGGAATGAATGAGGCTGAAGCGTCTGAAGTCGTCGTCAAGGTTCTCACAGAGGAGATCGGTAATTTGGGTGCCGCTAGGCTTTTAAATGATCTTCAAAAAGGAAACCCTGAACTTTTTGCAAGAACTCAATCATCTCTCTACCAATATTGGAACAAGATACAGCTAAGTTACTCCAGCTTTCACGATGGCAAAATTTCAATGGGCATGTCCGAATCACCTTATCATATCCAAGACGTGATTTTGGATACTTTCAGTGAGTATTTCAAATACGCCAAGCAGGTTCCAGGCAGCGAAGACGATTCGGCGTACAAATCCATGATGAAAGATCTTGAAAGTAAGGGTTATGGCGGATTTGTCGACAACATTATCCGCACTTTTAGTCCACCAAGTGAATTTAAGCCTGCGAACGACGCCACACGTATTGCGCTCGAATATTTGAAGAAACAGCACGTTAAGTATAACACTCCATCTGCGATCATCAAAGCGGTTCCATTTGAGGAGAAGAGCCTCAATGTGTTGGGAAATCCCTTTTACAGGCTTAGTGCTCTGTGTAAATCAAAGGTGGAGGTCGAGGTTGGGGCCGTGGATGAGGTTAAGAAGCAGGCAAAGTGGCTTATTAAAGAGTTGGACGATTGGGTATTCGATAAGAAGTTCTTTCTTATTATGTATCCGTTGCGAGAGAAAGAGGAATTGGCTGCTTCCGTTTTAGAACAACTATCATTTCGTTGGAAGAAAGACGAAGCCTTGTCCAAAGCCCTCGAATCCGATTTGAAGAAATCAATTCCTCAAATTCCGGCAGGGAAATTGAGATGGTCAATGACAGAGCCCGACGCTCCCTTGAACTACTTCAGAGATCTTGCTTTTGAGAAACCCATCCTGGCTTCAAAATAGAAAGCCTTTTCTGAACAAGACAGTGAAGCTAAGACTATAGCGGTGTTGAATAGTAATGCGAAATAAAAAAAAATAAAAAATAGAATCGTGCGAGCCATCTGATATTAGTTTTATCTTCCTAAACAATGATAAATGCACCCGGTCTCGTGTGTAGCGGAGCCACTTCGCTCCATTAGCCATAGGAAAAAATTAGACTTCGTGAGTCTCTCAGATCTATACCTAACGGGTTTAACAACTCAGCGAGTCGAAGAAGCTATTAAAGCTTGATAAATTCTGGTTTAAGGAATTCAAGGGTTAATAGAACCATATAAATTTGGCGGCAACCACATTTGCTACTCATAAGAAATGGCTATTTAGTAATTAACTATTTTAGATAGAATAAAAAAAGGGTATTTTACCCATAATTAAATGTACCACAAAAACGATTTTCCATCCGGTGTGTGCCCTATTACACCCTCTCCCTTCAGATTGTTGACACCGAGTGGCAACACTTGCAGGATTTCCTCTTTGAGGTTGGAACTTAAACAGTAAACACTTAATGTGTTTTGCATTCCTTTGTCCCATGACAATTAAGCGTGAGTCAAAGACTCTCAGCAGCATCCTCGACGATGATTGGATGGTGGAGTCTCCATCTGTGTAACGGGATGTATCGTTACATGAAATTAAAACTTACAGGTTGTTAATTAATATAATATCTAAAAGGTACATAATATTTGCAGGATATTTCTTTATATAGTAATATTCGGAATTCTTATTCCATAAATAGGTATAGACCATTATACCTATTTATTTCGCAGACTAATCAGCTGTAGGAGTAATCAAAGAGAGAGTTACAGATAAGATAGAAATCAAGACTTCATTTACATGTTTAGTATTCGATTATAATTTAATTTAGCATTTACAAAGAGAGAACAAGAGACACTTAATTATATTTAATACAGTTTTCATTTTACCCTCTTAAAGCTAGTTGCCTTAAGAGAAGTCTTCCTCTGCATGTACCAGGGACGTGAAATAACGTGAGGCACCACTCGCAACTGAAACAGTGCGAAGTGGACTTGTACTGAAACAGTACAAGTCGTAGTGCCCCGCTATAATCAGAGGATGAAGAAATAGCGCGTCGCTCTTACACGCCTTCTCTTCGAGAAGAACGTCGACAGGCCCTAAATCCGTTCCTAGGACGTGGTGCCGCCGATGTTTAAACTGCATTGAGTAGGACACAAGACCCGAGTCCAACATTATAACTAATCCGCTTGATGAAGAGCAACAGCAGGCAATTCTCATTGAGGAACAGGCTCGACGTCGAACTGCAGAGATAGCGAAAGCTATATCTCATAGTGAATAGCTTCACTTCACTTTAGTGTGGAAGAGCATCTTAAAGATATCGCGGGTCACAGCTTGGCCATCGGATCTTTCTGGTTTCACGGGCGAGGACGCCCGAAAAGATCGCTGCTCGCAACGCTCTTCATGTGCGATACCTTATGCCAAAGTCATGAAGCGAAGTCAGCATCTAACGCGCTTGCGTCATCAGGCCCGCGGGGCTTCGGTGACCTCAATGAGGGCAACTCGATTGTTTTGTTTCCAAACGAGTCCATGAGCAAAACCGAATTCCCATTTGAGAACTAAGTCCATCATGCCCGCTGCCTCCGCAATATTTGGAATATCAGAGTCTGCAGACGTGGCTGATGTTCATTGGAATGGAAGCTTTGCTTTGATTTCGCCAAGCTTAAGCCAAAGGCTAGTTGCGTCAGGTATTTATGCCACAAAATGAGGAATGCCTAGCCGATATTTCAGAGCCTCGGTTGACCGTGCAACCAGGTATCGAAGCTGCAAAGAGGCTATAGATCCACCTATTACAACTTCTAGTGGTGAAAAGCGTCGTTTGACGCAAGCCGACCCTGAGCTTGGCGATCGAAAACGTCAACGGCGTACGGACAATCTTGCCGACGAGGTACCTCAAACTCCCAAGAATTTTCAGAAGAGGGGGTACCACAGCCACTTTACCAGATACTGGTATTGGCCCTTACAACGACGTTGCTTTGAAAGTTTCTCCGCGTGAAAGAAGGCTCCCCCCGCGCATCAAGCAGCGTGGGAGGGGGCGAAACAAATATCTCAACGGAAGCATTTAATGCTCTAAAGCGCGAGGTGCAACTTCCTCGTGAAAGCCTTGATCGAGTTGAATGCTCTTTTGAGGCGGTTTAAGACCGTCTTTCAATGCTGGAATGTCCGCAACCTCGTTGAAAGGGCCAGCAGGATATCCTGATGAGGATGAAATAATTCGCAGCACGACCGCCTGTCTCGGCGTAAGCGCCTTTTGCTCCACGTGGGAAGGGTCCCGATATGGCTTGTGCAAGCCCACATAGAACACTAGGTGTGTACGCAGCTTGCACAACCGTAAATGGCTAAAAAAAGACCGCGGAAACCAAGTTAGTAGGTAGATTTTTAGCGTTTAGTAGAACTCGGTCTCCGACCATATAAGAATTAATACAGCTTCTGCCTGGCATCTGCTTGTTCTATTTGTTTGTCTTGGCTATCAGCCATCGTACTCCTTACGTGTCTTAAGATACTAAATCGCGTCACGAGAAACTCGCTTACTTGTTTCCGAACGGTAACATGGCTGATATCAGCAAGCCTATCGGCTAATTCTCCCCCACCAAGCCCTAAACCACGCAGTGGTTTCGTTAATGAAACGCGTCGGAGAATGGGACCGCTGACATAGAACGGAGTATAGCTTGTAGAGGCAAGTACAGCGTTATTTTACGCAAACTCCACCACTGGGTCCAGCGCACTGCGTAAATCGTCTTCAATGACGGGATTGACACGTTCAATTTGACCATCGGTCTGCAGTTTGTCCGCGATGGACATTTCCAATCTAGTGCCAAGCACTTGGAAAATCAATTTCCAGAATTTACCCGTGAAACGGGGGTCCTGATCAGAGACAATTGCCACTGGCAAACCGTGTTGTCGAAGCACGTGATCGATGAACAGTCTTGCTGTACCTTGACCATCAATGGTATGTGGCACAGCCGCTAAGTGCTATTTTAGTGAATCGGTCAACAAAGATCACGATGTCAGAGTTACCGGCCGAATCTTTCGTTAGACCGAAAACAAAATCCATATTAATGGACTTGCAACACCCTATGTGTACGGGTAGACTTGCATGCGAGAACGTATAAGCTGACCCATTAAAAAGTTCGGGCCACCAGTAGATCTGCTTACAGTGTCGTAGGTCGTTTCTCTACCGAGATGACCACCAAGGACAGTATCGTGTGCCTAATAGAGGATTTAGTACTTCAAATCCTAATCATGGGGAACAATGACGCACGAAGGATCCACAGCGTCCGTGCAATAAAGCAACAGGTTGCTATCGATAGAAAATCGATGTAACCTTGCACGCATACGTGCCGACAATTTTATACCGAGTCAGTCCTCTTTAGGGATCGTAGCAGAGCTACACACTGTTTATCCTTTGCGTAAGGCGAACAGATACTTCAGTAATAGGCGACAATATAGTCGTTAAATGAGAGTGCTCATTTTTCGGCCCGCGTGATAACGCATAGGCCAAAGCATTCTGCTTGCCAGGCTTATACTTCACCTCGAAATTGTATTTAGCAAATAAGGATAGCCATCGCGACATTCTCTGTGAGAGATGGGGCGGCTTAGTCGCAGTGCGCAATGACGCGTGATCTGTATATATCACAAACGGCGTAGAGCCGAGCAGATTAACTCTGAATTTGACGAGAGCATACTTCATAGCAAGTAACTCGTTGTCCTGAACTAGGTAATTCTTTCCGCAGCTTTAAGCTGTCTAGATTCAAACGCAATAATGCGTTCACGCCCGTCAACATCTGTTTGTAACAGAGCACTGCCAATGGCAAAATCTGATGCGTCGCAAGCGACACTGAAAGGCCAATTTGGATTCGGCAGCGCCAGAATAGGGGCAGAATCAGACTATCATTAACTGCCTGAAAAGAATTATGCTCTGTGCAACTCCAGCACCAATCTGTATCTTTTTTTAAGGAGATAAGATAATGGACTAGTCATATCAGTGTAATTTTCGCTAAACCTATGTAAATAATTAGCGAGACCCAACCACTTACGCAAAACCTTTTGGTTTATAGGAAAAGATTTTGCATAAGTGGTTGGGTCTCGCTAACTATTTATAAGTATAGCAAAAATCTACTATTGCTTTTACCTTAGCGGGATCCACTCTAAGGCCTCGCTTTCCAATGAAGCACCCTAAAAAAGAAATTTCGTCTGCGCCAAAGCTGCATTTAGATGCATTTGATAAAATTTATTTGTGCGCATACACTCGATCACTGCTCGCAAATGAGTCTTAATGATTTTCCATATCGACCGACCCTGCTCCGCACGACTATGGAAAAAATGACATAAAAATAAGTCTGGACATAACCTCGACGAGGGCGTAATAGTAGCGTCACTAGACGATTAAATGTTACCGGGGCGTTGGAAAGCCCTTGTGGCATTCCCAATCACTCCCATAGAATTCTTCTTTAGGTGCTTACTGCTGTAAGCGGGATATCGCTAGCTCGCATGAGCAGTTGGTAGTAACCATCGACTAAATCAAGTGCACGATAAAATCTACATCCCATTATATTGTTCTGAAGAACATCCTTTCGAGATATGGGAGTTTGTGTTGGTATAGTGGTAGCATTAAGCTTATATAAGCATGAACAATGCGCGTTTACCATTTGGCTTTTTAACACAAAATGCTGGGGTCGAATGGGGAGTTTTGCTATCTCGTACCATTCCATCCTCGTGGTTAGCACGAAAGAAATCGTCAATGACGTCACACTGTTCCCTTGGTATAGGCCACTGTCGTGTGACACAGTTTTGGTTCCCGGTACCAAGTCAATTTCATGACGGACACCTCTATCCGGAGGTAAAACAAATGGTAGATTATTACATTCCACATCTTAAATTCCTTAATCAAGGAATAAAATGAACTGTAGGATTTTTTAAGGATCGATGACCCATTCCGCGCAGTGAGTGCAGCTTCTGTGTCATCCAGGACAGCTTCGTCTAGAAGTTCCGATGAGTTGAACTCAATTGTTGGTCGAATGACCACCATCTCAGATAAGTCGCCAGCCTTTAAGGCTCGGCCGCACTCATCAATAGATTTTTCGTCTAGCTATACAAGAGCATGTAACGAAGGGACTGCCGCAAGGCTAACTTCTACCTTAATGTTACCGTTTGCACCATTTACAAGCGTGTGTAATTGCTCACTCGTATCGCTTTGTGAGGGTATCAACGCTTCGCATCTCCCCTGTGTTGGAGTAGAGACAATACGCCTCTTAGAGGCCGGTACATCCACATCTCCAAATTTTCCAGCCTGTATTGCTATACCAGACATGGTGTCTAATTCGACATCCGACAAGGGGTTTAGCTGCACTTCTTTGTCCAGCGATCGTTTGCGTGTCAGTTTACGTGCTTTAGAAGTGTTTGACCCGAATTGCCCTAGCGAGCCGCCAATTGTGTCACTACTGACACTCAGTATGGTACCACTTCGGCCAACCACACTCGGAGGACTTAGACGTGCCACTCCACGTATTTCAGGAATATTACACCCTTGATGACTCGGCCTTAGGTCTAAATTGCTTTTAGCATTCAGTAAATCTATATTACAACGAGTGTCACTCGACGGAGTACGTGCCGTTCCACCCCTTTTCTTTTGTCGGGCTCAGAATTAATGTTAAATTATTGGAGTTTATTCATTGTCTAAAACACTGACAAATTCAGTCAATGATTCGCGCTAATAGCGCTTTTGTTGCCTAGCAGAGTTGAGTTCATGACTCTCCAACAGTTTGCTAGGATCATTGCGCGTAGCGCTTGAGGTTTAAGACCCCCAATCGTTCCATGTCTCATGGCGCTCAAGCCAGGCGATACCCAAGATTAGATCATATCTCGAATCCAAATCATGGACAAGACAGTGTACTACAGTGTCAAATTAAGAAATATTATACCTAAGCTCAATGGAACTTTGGGAACAGTGACACGAGTACCAGTCGCTAAGCGTACAGTGATTGTATGACCGTCATGCGCTTGAAGCGCCTCAACGTATTGTTGACTTTTTTCAAGAGAAAGGCGTCGAGCATAATTGCAAGACGCTCCAGAGTCAATTGACCATAGCTTATCAAAGCCCTTTACAGTCGTTTGAGCGACTAGCAAGCCAGGCTTGCACTCACGCTCCGTGCATTACGCACCAAGCTAGTTATGGCTGGGTACCGTCTCCTAGAAATTCAACAGAGCCTAGGCCTTCCAGAGTAGGGTGCTTCGCACGTACTGGGTATCAACGTTTTACCGCACCGTACCTATCAGATTTCTTGTGAAGGTTGGAATTATTGCTCTTTCGAGCTTTACTCGAATTTCGTAGGGAACAGGGCCGGACGAAAATGTTTCGTGCTTTTGCACATACAACAGCTATAAATGTTTTATGCTGTTCCACAGCTTAAAAAGCCTCTTATTCTTCCTGAACAAGGCTTAGATCTAATGGTTTCGGTCTATTAGACGGTACCCATGTGCTCAAAGCGCTTATACGGTAAACAGCGTGCAAACACGAGCAGACTTTGAGTCAAACTCATCGCGTAGCGCTATCGCAACTGTTCCTTCGAAAGTGGCAGGATGATATTGGAATAAAAAAATCTTTTCGGGCATTGCACTCATTGAGACCTCCCACAAAGATTGTTACGACAATTGCTTCTTGCACCGGGTGTTGATGCTTATATGCAAATAAAGTTCTTAACTCCTGGGCATAGTCCCCTAGGGCTCGTTTACCCTGTCGAGTCGCTAGAAGCCGTGATTGCATGCAAAAAGCCGGATCAGGCAGTTTAAACATGTCTATTATTTACTGTTTTAGCAAGTCCCATGAGGGAATAGCGTCGTTTATGGACGTGCCGCACGATAGCTCCCGCTTCATGGCTCTACCTCCAAGTTTAGAGATGGTGATAGCCACCTTTTGCCGTTAAGTTAAAAACAAGCGGAGTCAATGGACATTTCCATCTGCTTAATCGAAAAAAAAAGGTACTCTCCCTCTTTCCCTCCAATGTCTTTACATTAACAACCAAAGTGCGAGTCGTAGGCTTTAAATCAGGTACAGAGATGTACCGAGTTGGCATAGATGCCGCCTTGCGGCCCTAATCCTGGCCGATCTGGGAGGATTAAATTGTATAGAGGCTTAAAGTCTTGCTAGCGGAACCTCTGGTCCCCGGGGCATAACAAACTCGATAAAATCAAGCCCAAACAAAGTTTTGAGCTTGTCATACGCTGCATGTTGCGCCTTTAAAAGTTCTGGAAACGTTTGCAATTCAGTAAAGGCTTAGTCTTATGAAGACTCAGGTGTAGATTGACTACGAGTGTTACCAGGTGTAGCGGAGCTCAGAAGAAGGCTTGTAGACTCAAAGAGTCTCTTCCTTTTATAGAGCCAATAGAATAAACAACTCAGTGAGTCGTACAAGCTCTTGAAGCTTAGTAAATCCTAGTTCAAGGGATTCAGGGATTCGCAGAACCAATTGGCAGCTAATGTCCGAGAGAATGTACCTCAGAAAGGCTTCTATCTCTCTCGGATCAATGCGCAAGCCTTAGGAAGGCACTAGAAATTTTAAGATCAAATGGAAACTAGACTCTTAATGCTTCTTCAAATCAAAGCCTTACCCTAACTCCTTAAAAGTAAATTTCGGCCGCAATATTTATATTTGGCGGCTGCCACATGTGTGATTCTCACAATAAATGGGATTTTTCTAGAACAAAAGGGTATTTTACCCATAAAGTAAATGTACCACAACAACGATTCACCAACCGATATGTGCCCCATCACAAATAGGTCTTAAAGGACACAAATATCTTTTTTCGAAGCGTGTGGTACGTGAATGCTTCGTTGATAGAATCGTCTGACGAGTCGGCAATCTGGCAGATTTAAAAGCAAACCGCTACGGTCCATTTTTGGAATTTGCACAGGGAAACATCCAGTAATGCTTTCCAGGCCTCACGGTATCATTTATAATGATCCTTACCTTAATTATCAGGGCCTATGCTGTGGACTTCCTTTACGAGTTCTACCAAGCTTGGAACAAAGGAAGGACATCATTTGCCCGCTTACATGTGAGCCATCGATGCCGGAAAAGGCATCGATAAAGAATTACTTCTCGTCCTCACCAGGCTTTTAAAGCCTGGATGAGTCAAATTACGAAATTTGATACCGCTCGTTGGTCATATCAGACCACCGAATTAAGTTGTCCTTAGAGAGCCACCACGGTCTCTTTCGGAAGCAAATCGCAAAGCATTGCGGTCCCTCTCCAGTTAATTTATGTTAAAGTGTACGCTAACAATACCCTCAGAGTGATCTTTAGAATCACTCTGTCCCTTGCGATGCATACTAGCTAGCACCACCAGTAGTATGTTGGTCTATACATTTAATTCAAAAATACTTAGACATAAAACAAATAACAAAGCGACCTTGACGATCACTTCGTTCCTGGTAATGCATTCTGACATCAAAAGACTTATCATCCTGGTGATGCATTCTGAAATTGCCAAACTTGTCAAAGTCCATGGATTCACCACCAAATAATACCCCACCGAGAGGCCCGAAGATTAAAGAACATTGTTGTCGCCTTTTTAGTTGTCACGTAGGTTTAACTAACTCGGCCCCGAATAAACAGGATGCCTTCACTATAGCCAACGGTTGAAGCCTAGCCCTTCATCCCGTGCACCACTTTAACCTCTACCACTTCCGGCAGAGTGTTGGCAGTCCGTATATATGGACTTCGTCTTCGGATTTCCCGAAGACGACCACAAAAACAAAAAAATCTTGTTTTTTAGACATATTCAGCAAGATGGTACATCTTGCTGCGGTACCAGAGTCGATTACGGCTCCGGGTTGTGCCCCTCTCTTTATCGACACGGTATTCACGCCATTGGTTACCCCGTGAGTTAGTTCCGGATAGAGATCCAAGATTCACGGCGGAGTTCTGGCAATCCGTGTTCCGATCTCTCGGAACACGGCTGACTATGTCAACATCCGATCACCCAGAAACGGATGGCAAACAGACCGCGTAAATCGCGTCCTCGTAGAGAGATACTTCGTGGTTACGTCCTATCGTATCCGAATTGGAGCAAGTTTGAACCGATGGTCGAATTCGCCATCAACGATTCGGTGCATGCGTCTACAACGCATACACCGTTCTTCGTGAATGGCTTACGCCATCCTCGCATACCAACCAAATTAGAGGGATCCTCTAGCTTAGGGGGGGGGACTCGCACGAGCAAAACCATTTCTGGCTCATGCTCATCACGCGTCAAAGTAAACAACGACGCGAGTGATGTCGATGTCGAAGAAATCGGCATCGAAGAGAATGATCTCATGGCAGTACGCACAAAGCGTACTGAAAAAGACAAAACAAATGAGTCAGCAGAAGAATTTCTGCTAACTCGAGAATCAATAATCCGTTTCGTTCAGGAATCTATTGCTTACGCAGTGGACCGACAGAAACGGAAGGCAGACGAACATGGAAGAGCAAATGTTCATTTATTCAAAATTAATGATCAAGTGCTACTCTCTACGGTAAACTTACCTAAGCGATTAGTCACTAATGTGGGTAGGAGTAAACTACTACCCAAGTTTATTGGTCCTTTCTGGGTACTGCGTCACAGAGGCAGTGCGTGCACAATAGAATTGCCACGAAGGATGCGAACGCATCCTACGTTTTACGTTGGTCGGCTCCGCCCCTCCCATCAGTACGCAACTTCTTCCAAGGACGGATTTGACCACCCTTTTGAAGAATCCCCGAAAGATTTTTGTGATCGCGAACCAGATCCTCATGTTGAACCTGAAATTTCTCATGCCGGTTCCGGATATCCTCGAAACTACGATGAACTGACGACAGCACATCGCGAACAGCATGATATTTCCGCCCTCTTCGAACGGTCTTCCAACAGATCGATATGGTGAGCCTGCACCGTCTGCCCCAACGAGCGACGCTTGCCGCGCTCGAGGTCAAGTCCCTCCTCCAAATCATGGAGGAACTGGTCCATTTGTCGATCCTCGACATTAGATCCGACTTACGGTTCGGATTTAATGTTCCCTCCTCCACCACAACCATTGGTGGATTCCCACGGTGGTCACCGTGTCCTTGTGGAACGTATCCAGAATTACCGTGATGTGAAGGGGCAGCGAACAAGTTATCTTGTTCGCTGGCGCGGTTATCCACCTTCACATGACAGCTGGGAGCCTCGCTCCCAGCTGGTTGCTGCCGTTGAGGGCCTCGTCCGTCAGAATGACGTAACTCTCCGATGGTTCAGAAGGCCCATCGGAAAACATGCGCCCCTGGCGCTTGTAAATCGATTGCAAAATGTCAATCGCATCAGGCATCTCAATAGAGATGCGAGCCCTTTTTCAAGGGCAAAGAAAGGGAATAGACATCCCCTTTTACCCTCTTCGAGTTGTCTACACAACACGGACAGGGATCACCCCACGTGAGGCATGGAAGCCCAGCCTCACGTGACAACCGATGCAATTTATACTTTGCACCGGTTGGAGTTCTTTTCTCAAACTTAACGCAATTCGCGTTTAGCTTTTGAAGCCAGGCTTTGCGTCCCATATCTTTGACATTGCGAATGAACGCGCTCCAGGCCTGCATAAGCGAGACTTTATCCCGCTTATTGTTTTCTAAACCATCGATGCTTTAAAAAAGCATCGAGATAATAATCTTCCTCAGCGCGAAAGGTCTTCGCGCTGGGATCAAGGCCATGTAGCTTTCTCGCAATCAATAAAGGATATTTATTGTGAGAAGTAGTCTCTCCAGACAAGCTACTGATTAGCCGTTCGGGCAAAAGCCACGGCTTCTTCTCAGAAGCGAGATGGGACATTTTTTTGTCTTCATTCCCCTGAGTGGTACCCACTGAAGCAGGGGTACCACAAGGACTTTTCTTACGATGGCTTACGCCATCGCCATCACCTTGCACATAAACAGGTGCAGGTGACCGTACGGGAAACGGAACTGGCAATGAGGGATCATCCTCATCGTCGGAACCAAATAGACTATTAACTCGTCTATCAGAATGAGCCCTCTCATTCGAAGGCTCAAAGTCAGCCGCCTGACGTCTATCAGGCGACTATTCTATTCTCCTCGGGTCGGCCATTTCGTCCGACTCGCATTCGTAGTCGACCTCCAAAAAGGAGTCGAATTCACGTGGTGAATCACCACGTGCACCCGCAACATCTAGTGTTGCGCGAGTGAAAGATACTACGGCAGACGTTCCGTCTGCCGCAAGAGATAACAGTGCGTCACCCGCGGCTGCACGAACGGCAGCCGAAGGCGCAGCACTATTAACACCCCGCATGAGTTTGTTCTTCATGCGATGGAATTTAAAATGATGGTTCTGACCAATCAACATCATTTTTAAATTAAGTGGTCACATATTGACCACTCCATCCAGTGATAGTCAGACTGATTGTCGTTTAAGGGAGGGGTGATGTGACGGGGTGTATCGTTAGATAAAATTAACACTTAAAGGTTGTCAAGTATTATATTATCCAAAAGGTAGATAATATTTGGAGGATATTACTTTATATAGTAATGCTCAGAAATCTTATCTATAAATAGGTATAGGCCATTATATTAGTTTATCCCGCAGACTAATCAATTGTAGACGTAAACAAAAGAGAGAGATAGATAAGATAAGATTTCAATTGCATGTTTAGTATTAGTTTATAATTAAATTAGAGTTAACAGATAGAAAGAAGAGATACTTAATTATATTAATACAGTGTTCATTTAACCCTCCTTAAGCTAGTTGCCTTAAAGAGAAGTCTCCCTTTGCACGTACTAGTGTACGTGAAATAACGTAAGGCACCACTCGCAACTGAAGCAGTGCGAAGTGGACTTGTACTGAAGCAGTACAAGTCGTAGTGCACCGTTACAGTTATGTAGAAGCTTAAATACAGAAAAACTCTACGGTTTAGATAGGATCGGGACCGGCCTTGACTGATCAAAAGAGAGGGAATAAAAAAGAGAGAGGGTTCAAAATTTTAGGCCGGAAATCTATTCAAAGCATCATTCAATAGAGCAGCCGCATCCAGAGGGAGAAAGGGGAAGGAATCGTGTAATAGAAGAGGGAACTACCACTGTATACCTGAATAATAAATTCTTCATTTCCCGCCTTCAACAAGCAGTCGCTATAATGACTGATGTGAGGACAAATAGAACTATTGTATCCCTCACTGTGAGGGAGCGATTGTTTTTTTTTCAATTCCGACTTTTTTGTCTGTGCATGGTATCAATGCCAGCACGCGAATACTGCAAACCGGGCAGCTACACGACTAAGTGAAGCTGCTAGCACTGCCAACATTTGAGTAGACTCTCAGGCGTGAACCGTAGAGAGCAAGCCGCCTCCGACTCCGGTTGGAGATGACTTTACGAATCGGCGCCATCGTCCGACTCGGTTGCTACTGAAAAGGCCTCCCGTCACCCGAGGCCAAAATCACCAAAGCTATGGTTTCTGGCGTGACAACCAAAGAGTTGTTCGCAACGTTGTTTAACACGTTTGAACCTCTTAATGTGGAGTCATCTTGTGATGACTCCTTTAATGATGAAAGCTCGGGTGTGCATAAATGCATTATTAGTTACGAAGTGATCATAAGGATCAATTCAAGAGGAATGTTGGTTCCAGCGCTAACATTAGCCAAATGGAGAGGGACCGTAAAACGTTGCAGTTTGCTCCCAAAAAGAACCCTGGTTGACCTCTACGGCAACCTAATTCGATGGTCAAGTATGACCAACGAACGGTTTTTAACATCCAATGTTTGACTCATCCAGGCTTCACAAGCCCAGTGAGGACGAAATTAATCTTCATCGATGACTTTTCGGCATCGATGGCACGCTTGCAAAGATTACAACTCCTTGTTTCACGCTAAAAAACATTCATACAGTGTGCAAAGCGCAGGCTACGAAGCCTGGCTTAACAAACTTATTACATTACGTGACCGCTTTAAAGCACGACCCGTAATCTGTGCACGCTATAAGCTGCACCGTTTGTTTAGAGAAGCAGGAAAACCTTGTCTCTCGTTTGGCGACCCATGTCCGTGCTGCTTTAAGGGTGTATTCTATGCACTAGGGAGGCGTACTTCCTTGAAGACCCTCATAGGAGGTCGTGCATCTCTTCGGAGATGCGCGAAGGAATTGATAAGCTACAATCATTTTACGAACGCGCGAAGCGCTCATTTTCCGATGAACCTTGAGCCAAAGAGTGGGATTTGTCAAACTTTTGGACGAGACCCGGAACACGTCTGTCATTATTTAAAATCTCGTTCCCAATAATCGTGCGAGAGTGGATACGTTTGCCATCGAACGAGACATTTCCGTCGGACCCACTCACCTCGCGGTGGTTTGAGAAGCTTTCATGTCGAAAGCGCTTCTCACAGTTCGAGTCCACTAAATGTATGGGAAGGAGAAGGATGAATCGGGTTGAGCTTACTCAGTGGGCCCGATGTTTATCATCTTGACCAAAGTCGCGTTCTCCAGAATTTGCAGGAGGACGCTAATCATGAGCGTTCTCATCTTCGCAACTTAGTGTCGACGGTCGACAAGGTTTATTGCGAACAATTCCAGAATCAACACACGTTGCGGTCGTTGAATTGTTGAACGAACGAGCGCATCGTCGCTGACCCGAGACCATCAGTCTTTGGCGAGTGCTGAATCATAGCTGAAGAAGCCTCGTACTGGTAGTAGGGGGTGGAGACGTTCGACGTAAACCTACGATGCTTGCACATCTTACGAGGCAGCTGAATCTTGTACGCATTGTCTTGGTGGCGCAGTTCACGAAACGGGCCAATATATTTGGGCAGTAACTTATTACTGCCCAAATTCGTTACTACACGTTTAGATAGATTTACTGTAGACAGTAGGGCTAGTATTAACTTTAACTAAAAGAAAATTTAGACATTAATTTTATCCGAGTTCCGTTTCTGCCGGTCTACTGCATCAGCGATGGAACGTGCACGAAACGGAACACTGCTTCTCGAGCCATCAGGTATTGTCCTGCTTAATCGGTTATGTCTTTTGTTTTCAATGCGCCCAGTGCGCACTGCAGATTATATGATTCCACACTTTAGCGAGAGCTTCATTGCTCTCAGTAGTATATTGTTATTGTCGATGCTGGGTAATTTAGCATTGTCATTTTCAAGATCAGCAAAAGCGTTATTTCTGTCACTGAGTTTGTCTTCTACAATGTTGAGTAAATCAACGTTGATACCTTCGCATTGACTGGTGAGCCGATGCCTAATGAGCAAAAGCAAGCGAGTCCTCCTCTTAGTTTAGAGTGACTTTCAAAACAGGGTGGCAAAGCATCGAATTGTTGGTGGCAAATTCTTAAATCGGAACGAGCCTATTCGAACTCGTAAAGGAGTCGACGCATCCTCGAGATTTTTCTTCGAGGACAAGATAATTTGTAAGTTCCTTCTGACAATTCGTTTCAAGAAGGTCATAAATTGACATTTTCAACTAGGTTTAAGCAATTTGAACACCGATCGTTTCACGGTAGCGTTTTGGCATAATTTCCAATTCCGCCGTGAGCAAACATCTTGATCCCAAACTAGTTCACGGGGTAACCCATGGAGTCAAAACATTGTGTCAATAAAGACACGAGCACAGCCTTCGGCTGTGTTTGACTATGGAACTGCAACAAGATGTACTATCTTGCTGAAACGGTCAACAAACACAAGGAAATCCAAAGACGAGGTTCATAGGTATGGACTGCCAACACTCATCCGGGACAGGCAGAGGCTGTAATGAAGCGCGGGATAAGCCTTGGGCTTGACCCGTTGACTAGCTTTGCAAGCACATCTGTACTTGCGGACGATATCATACTGGTGTGGCCACTTGAAATCACAGGTTACCGTGAGAAAGGTTTATTACGTCCACGATGCTCACTTATTGGTGCATCGAGACATGCGGAATCGCATTCACTATGAGTGAGGATGTAGACACGCGGTGTAACGCCAGATATGTCTTTATAATACAGCAAGCCATTGCGTGTTGCGTATCGAACAGATGGACCCCGATACAATTTTGACAATCCCTTTTATGGATGGTCGTGATGGATTTCTAAGATGGTCCATCAAACCTTTGAGAGCCTCATCTTCTTAATAGGCTCTAACGTCGTCAAATAACATTAATGACAGAAAAAATATTGTTACAACAGTGAGCTGTTCAGCTGTTCATTTGCACAGCCGGCTCAAAATCAGGCCGGTGCGAAAGGAAATCAGCGACGGCATTATATCAACCTGGTTTATATTCCAAGGAGAACATTATTATAATCCGCGAAGGAAGACAATCATCTCGTTCATCTATGAGAGCGGTGTGCGCAAAGACGTTTTGTCCTAAAAGCCGTGAACGGTAAATCTCTTACGAGATAGAAAATCAAATTAGCTAGTGCGTATTTCATGGCGAGGAGATCCGTGTCATGCATTAGATAATAACGCACAGCTTGTTGAAGCTGTCGCGTTTCAATGCAGACGACGCGCTATTAAATCTATATCGTACTGCATTAGCGTAAAGCCGATTGCAAAATCGCTGGCTCACAGACCGCCTGGCTTGGTCCGCAAATCGCCAATATTGATGGTGCATCAAGCTTCGCTTTATACCCTCAAATGAACGCTGACAATCAGCGTTCTAGGACCATTTCACATTTTTCTTCAACAAAGAAGAAATATGTGCTGTCGCATCGGCCCAATTGCGGGAGTACTTATGCAAGTACGCCGCTATGCCGAGGAACTTTCGAAGTCCTTTTCCATCGACTGGCACAGTCCAGTCAGTGATGGTCATGATCTTTTCCGGATCAGGGCGAACACCATGTTTACCCACGATGCACCAAGAAGTGATATATCGTTTGCAGCAAATATGCACTTCTGGAGATTTGCATGCAACCTATGCGTGAGCATAAGAACGGTTCGGACGTGAGCTCGATGAGCTTAGCTTCCAAATATCCACTCATGGCTCTGAACAATATAAAAAAAAATTGGTGCAAATACCCGCACCGATCTCAACAGATCGGTTACACATCTGTTGAATGTTGCAGGGACATTACCAAGCCCCTGTGGCACAACTCGTTACTTCCAAAGCACTCCGCTTGGTATACTTACTGCTACTTTGTTCACGCATGGGTATCTGATAAAATCCACCCATCAGATCCATGGACGAAAAGAAGATACTTTTTGACATTCCCTCAATAATTACGTATTTTCTCGGTTGAGCCGGTACCGTTGCAGCGTTCGATATGTTGAGCGCGTGCACAATCTGTCACCCATATACGCGTGAAGCACTAGGAAGGTAGCGGATTGTGCACGCGCTCAATAAATTGAACGCTGCACCAATATTAGCTCAAACGCCGATAGCAGGAAAAGACATGGTATGTCAAAGAGTACCATCTTCTTGTCAATATATCTGATGGATGGATTCTATCATCCTTATGCGTGAAGAGGATATTCAATGCCCCTGCAACATCGAAGATGTGTAACCAATCTGTCAACAATAGTGTGGGATTTCGAACCGAGATATTTTGATGACGCCTTCGTTCATAAAAGCCACGAGTCAAAAGTCGGACGTTGAAGTGCATCGTTCCCACGTCCGAAAGGTTCGTGCATTTACGCGTGAGCATAAGTTGCATGCCAACTTCACGAAGTGTATACTCGCTGCAAGCGAAACACCACTTATTGAGTGCATGTCGGTAAATACGGTGCACGCCCTGATCCGTAAGCGATCAAGGCGATCACCGAGTAACCTGTGCCAGTCGATTTAAAGAAGCCTCGAAGGTTTCTCGGCTTGGCGGCCCGTACTTACATAAGCACTCCCGAAGTTGTGCCGAAATGACAGTACATCTTTCTTCTTCGTTAAAGAAATGTAAAGTTGTCATAGAGCGATGATTGTCAGCATTACTATGAGGGTGTCAAGCAAAGGTTGATGCAATTGCCTATCTTGGCGATTGCGGACCAAGGCAGATGATTTCATGCGGTCTGTGACGCAAGCTATTTTGCAATCGGCTGTGCGTTAATGTAATATGACACAGACGGTGCAAAGCGCGTCGTCTCCTATCAATCGCGTCATCTATAACCAGCTGAATGCAATTGCCCAGTGTATGACGAGGAGCGCATTGCCATGAAATATACACTGGATAAATTTAAGGTCAATCTCTTGAAAGATTGACCGATCAGTGTTTATACGAGCCATGCGGCCGTAAAAAGTTCACTCATCGCAAAAAAATGGCGAGATAGTTACCTTCCTTTCTTGAAGCATAAATTCTCCGTGGAATTAAAACCAGGACGACTAAACGTCGTCGCTGATCCCTTATTTGTGTCGGCACGTTTTTTTTGAGCCGGTGGTGGAAAAAATTAAAAGTGAGCATGAGCCTAACGCTGCAGCAATATGTGTTTTGACATGAACATTACTTGACGATAGAAGAGCCTATCAAGAAGGCAAGACTCTAAAAGCTTTGATGAATTTCCTTAGAAATCCATCACAACAATTCTTAAAAGGATGGTCATAATCGTATCGATTCTAAACAGATCAATACAAAACACGCAATGATTACTGTATTACACAGGTATTGCAGGCGACACATTTCATTTCGCATTCCCACCCATAATATTCTGCGTTTACACATCTTGTATCAGTACCAATATGTGGCTATCGTGGACATGAGAAATTTATCTCACGATAACCAAAATTTCTACTGACCACCCCAGTTTATATCCATTCGCAAGCTCTTACGTGCTTGCGAAGTTTGTCAAAGGTTGAAGCCCAGTGCTTGATTCTGTACTCCGTTAAAACCTCTGCCTGTTCCGGCAGAGTGTTGGCAGTCCGTATTTATGAAATTCGTCTTCGAATTCCCGAAGGCACCCACAAGAAAATGGTATTGTTGCGTTTGTTGTCGTTCCAGCTAAATCGTACATCTTGCTGCAGTCCCGGAGTCGATCACAGCTAAAGGCTGTGCTGATGTCTTTGTTGACACGATATTTCGACTCCGTGGATTAACCCGTGAGCTGGTCTCAGGTTGAGACCCCTGGTTCAAGGCGGGGTTCCGGCATTTTGTGTTCAGATAGATACTTGGAACACAGTTAAAAATGTCAACTTTTGACAATCCAGAAAAAATGGCCAGACTTATCCTCGAAGAAATACATCGCGGAATCGTCTATTCACTTACGAGTTGAAGCGAGTTCTTGCCGATGGCAGGATTTGCCATCAGCAATTCGGTGCATGCATCATCAAAGCATACACCACTTTTCGTGAACGGCTGATGCCAACCACGTATACCCGCCTAGTTTTAAAGTGACTCCTATTCAAGTGGGAGAGGTACTCACCCGAGCAAAGAACAATCTAGCTCTTTCTCATCCTGCATTGAATCTACGGTCAATGCGAAGGATATCAATGTTGAGTCAATTAACATTGAAGGGGACATACTCAATAATAGCGATCAGGTTATAGCTGACTTTGATGACGATGCTGAAATACTCAGCATCGATAACAACAATATTAGTGCGAACAAAATTACTCACGATAGAGGACAATGACATTTCCGCAGTGCGCACCGGGCGCACTGAAAACAAAACCAAAATCGAGTCAGCAGGAGAATTCCTGCAGGCTTCATAGGCAGTGATCCGTTTCGTACAGGATTCAATTGCTCATGCGATTGACCGGCAAATCCGGGACTCTGGCAAAACTTAATAATAAACATTCCATTAACTAATGCTAAAGATGTAATCCTACTGTCTACGGTAAATCTATTATACAGGTAGAGACAAATGCGGCACTAATTAAATTACGGCTCAGGTACATCGGCCCGTTTCGTGAACAGCACCGCAAAGACAATGCGTGCACGATCGAGCTGCCTCGTAGGATGCGTACGCATCCTACGCATTATGTCGGGCGTTTCTGCCCATGCCATCAAAACGAGGCTTCTTCCAGTTCCTGAATAAACTGGCATGGTCTAAGACATCCGCTAAAGACTGATGGCCCCAGGACGGAGACTGGCTCTCACAAACCAGAAGCTTGACTACACCCTTCTAAATTGACGAACTGCCACCAGTCCGTCTTGAAGGGACTGATGTGTCCGTTCATTTGCCAGTTGATCAACCGCAACTTGCGCACAGTTATGCAACTGTTCACACGAAATACCGTCGACCGTCATCGCTAAATCGCGACGATGTGATCTTTCGTGATCGACCTCCACCCATAAATGCCGATGGACGTGATCCTGGTCACGTGATGACTCGGGTTCGACGAATGAGTAGAACACGGTTTTTCCTGCTCCTCCACATCCCTTGACGGATTCGAGTAGTGAGAATCGTTCTCTAGTCGAACGCTCCTTGAACCAGCGCAAGGTGAAGGTGGTTCGATCGTTGGCGAGGTTTATCCACCCTGGCATAATAAATGGCAACCTCGTTCCCAACTAATGATAGATGTCCCAGGTTTCGTTCGACAATACGACAAGAAGACCCATCCTCTTACTCAGAGGATCCTTTGCAGAACGAGCGCTTCCCGAACTCGTAAAGGATTGGAGGTTCTCAATCCCTTCGCGCATCTCGCAAGAGATGGGCGTCCTCGAATAATAATTTTTAAGGGAGTATGACTCATGGGGCATGACAAGACAGCAGCATGAGTCCACCACGAGAAGCAAGGCAAGCCTGCCTCTCTGGACACGCGGTTAAGCTTGTAGCGTGCACCGACTACAGTCCGTCTTTCGAACAGGTCACGAAAAGCATTCAGTTTGTCAAGTCAGGCGTCGCAGCCTAGGCTTTGCACAGTCTGTACAAATGATTCCAAAACTTGGAATTAAGGAGTGACATCCTTCGCCCGCTGCATGTGAAGCCTCGATACCGGAAAGTGATTGATGAAGAGTTCTGTTTCGTCCTCACCAGACTTGTGAAGGCTGGATGAGTTGAATTACGAGCGGTCGTTTTTCATACCTTACCAACGAGTTATGTTGCCCTAAGAGGGCAACCAATGTTTATTTCGGGAGCGAACCGCAACGGATTGCGGTTCACCTCCTGTTGGTTCATGTTAACGTTCACGCTTACATTACTCTCGGAGAGATCAAAAGGATCACTCTGTCCCTTGCGATGCATGCTAGCACCACCAGTAATATGTTGGTCTATACATTTAATTTAAAAATACTTAGACGTAAAGCAAATAACAAAGCGACCTTGACGATCACTTCGTTTTTGGTAATGCATTCTGACATCAAAAGACCTATCATCCTGGTGATGCATTCTGAAATTGCCAGAGCTGTCAAAGTCCATGGATTCACCACCAGATAACATCCCACCGAGAGGCCCGAAGATTAAACAACACTGTTGTCGCCTCTTTAGTTGTCACGTAGGTTTTAACTAACTCGGCCCCGAATGAACAGGATGCCTTCACTATAGCCAACGGGTGAAGCCTAGCCCTTCATTCCGTGCACCACTTTAACCTCTACCACTTCCGGCAGAGTGTTGGCAGTCCGTATCTTTGTCTTCGGATTTCCCGAAGACGACCACAAAAACAATGGAAATCTTATTTTTTTAGACAGATTCAGCAAGATGGTACATCTTGCTGCGGTACCAGAGTCGATTACGGCTCCGGGTTGTGCCCCTCTCTTTATCGACACGGTATTTAAACTCAATGGGTTACCCCGTGAGTTGGTTCCGGATAGATATCCAAGATCACGGCGGAGTTCTGGCAATCCGTGTTCCGATCTCTCGAAACACGGCTGACTACGTCAACATCCGATCACCCGGAAACGGATGGTCAAACAGACCGCGTAAATCGCGTCCTCAAAAAGAGATATTTCGTGGTTACGTCCTATCGTATCCGATTTGGAGCGAGTTTTTACCGATGGTCGAATTCGCCATCAATAACTCAGTGCATGCGTCTACAACGCATACACCGTTCTTCGTGAGTGGCTTACGCCATCCTCGCATACCAACCCAATTAGAGGGATCCTCTATCTTAGGGGGGGGGGGGGACTTGCACGAGCAAAACCATTTCTGGCTCGTGCTCATCACGCGTCAAAGTAAACAACGACGTGAGTGATGTCGATGTCGAAGAAATCGACATCGAAGACGAGAATGATCTCATGGCAGTACGCACGAAGCGTACTGAAAAAGACACAACAAATGAGCCAGCAGAAGAATTTCTGCTAACTTGAGAATCAATAATCCGTTTCGTTCAGGAATCTATTGCTTACGCAGTGGACCGACAGAAACGGAAGGCAGACGAACATGGAAGAGCAAATGTTCATTTATTCAAAATTAATGATCAAGTGCTACTCTCTACGGTAAACTTACCTAAGCGATTAGTCACTAATGTGGGTAGGAGTAAACTACTACCCAAGTTTATTGGTCCTTTCTGGGTACTGCGTCACAGAGGCAGTGCGTGCACAATAGAATTGCCACGAAGGATGCGAACGCATCCTACGTTTTACGTTGGTCGGCTCCGCCCCTCCCATCAGTACGCAACTTCTTCCAAGGACGGATTTGACCACCCTTTTGAAGAATCCCCGAAAGATTTTTGTGATCGCGAACCAGATCCTCATGTTGAACCTGAAATTTCTCATGCCGGTTCCGGATATCCTCGAAACTACGATGAACTGACGACAGCACATCGCGAACAGCATGATATTTCCGCCCTCTTCGAACGGTCTTCCAACAGATCGATATGGTGAGCCTGCACCGTCTGCCCCAACGAGCGACGCTTGCCGCGCTCGAGGTCAAGTCCCTCCTCCAAATCATGGAGGAACTGGTCCATTTGTCGATCCTCGACATTAGATCCGACTTACGGTTCGGATTTAATGTTCCCTCCTCCACCACAACCATTGGTGGATTCCCACGGTGGTCACCGTGTCCTTGTGGAACGTATCCAGAATTACCGTGATGTGAAGGGGCAGCGAACAAGTTATCTTGTTCGCTGGCGCGGTTATCCACCTTCACATGACAGCTGGGAGCCTCGCTCCCAGCTGGTTGCTGCCGTTGAGGGCCTCGTCCGTCAGAATGACGTAACTCTCCGATGGTTCAGAAGGCCCATCGGAAAACATGCGCCCCTGGCGCTTGTAAATCGATTGCAAAATGTCAATCGCATCAGGCATCTCAATAGAGATGCGAGCCCTTTTTCAAGGGCAAAGAAAGGGAATAGACATCCCCTTTTACCCTCTTCGAGTTGTCTACACAACACGGACAGGGATCACCCCACGTGAGGCATGGAAGCCCAGCCTCACGTGACAACCGATGCAATTTATACTTTGCACCGGTTGGAGTTCGTTTCTCAAATTTAACGCGATTCGCGTTAAGTTTTTGAAGCCAGGCTTCGCGTCCAATGTCTTTGACATTGCGAATGAACGCGCTCCAGGCTTGCATCAGCGAGACTTTATCTCGCATATTATTCCCACTACACCATCGATGCTTAAGAAAAGCATCGGGATAGAAATCTTTCTCAGCGCGAAAGTTCTTCGCGCTGGGATCAAGGCCATGTAACTTTGTCGCAATAAAGAAAGGATATTTATTGTGAGGAGTAATTTTTCCAGACAAGCTATTGATTAGCCGTTCTGGCAAAAGCCACAACTTGATATCAGGGGCGAGACGAGACAGTTTAGTTACTGTCTTCACTCTCCTGAGTGGTACCCACTGAAGCAGGGGTACCACAAGAACTTTTATTACGATGGCTTACGCCATCGTCATCACCTTGCACAGAAACAGGTGCAGGTGACCGTACGGGAGACAGAACAAGTGATGAGAAATTATCCTCATCGTCGGAACCAAATAGACTATTTACTCGTCGATCAGAATGAGCCTTCTCATTCGAAGGCTCATTGTCAGCCGCCAGACGTCTATGAGGCGACTGTTCTATTCTCCCCGAGTCGGCAATTTTGTCCGACTCGCATTCGTAGTCGACCTCCAAAGAGGGGTCGTATTCACGTGGTGAATCACCACGTGCATCCGCAACATTTAGTGTTGCGCGAGTGGCAGATACTACGGCAGACATTCCGTCTGCCATAAGAAGTAACAGTGCGTCACCGTGGCTGCACGAACCGCAGCCGAAGGCGCAGCACTGTCAACACCCCGCATGAGTTTGTTCTTCGTGCGACAGAATTTAAAATGATGGTTCTGACCAATCTACATCGTTTTTTTAATTAAGAGGTCACATAGTGACCACTCCATTCAATGACAGTCAGAGTGATTGTCGTTTAAGGTAGGGGTGATGTAACGAGATGTATCGTTACCTGAAATTAACACTTAAACGTTGTTGATTGATATATCATCTAAAAGGTAGATAATATTTGGAGGATATTACTTTAAATAGTAATGTTCAGAAATCTTATCCATAAATAGCTATAGGCCATTATATCTATTTATCCCGCAGACTAATGAACTAAAGATGTAAACAAAAGAGAGAGACCGATAAAGATAAGATAAGATTTCAATTGCATGTTTAGTATTAGTTAATAATTAAGTTAAAGTTAACAGATAGAGAGAAGAGATACTTAAATATATTAATACAGTTTTCATTTAACCCTCTTTAAGCTAACTCCCTTTAGGAGAAGTCTTTCTTTGCACGTACTATTTTACGTGAATTAACGTAAGGCACCACTCGCAACTGAAGCAGTGCGAGGTGGACTTGTACTGCAATAGTACAAGTCGTAGTGCCCCGTTACATGTTGAGCTTTCGGGAAGTAGCCGCTTGACAAGGAAGCCTTCATTGTGAATTCTTGAAGATTGGACCAAGTAATCAACGCGCTAAGAGATGCTACGTAAGCCCGTAAATGAAAAGGAGCCCTGGCGTAATGCCAATTTGTGGTGTCGAATCCTCCACGCCGCTGGGCTAAGCATGTTTTAAGGAACGTGGTCGCTTTTTGGTAGACCCTTGAATCTGAACGGACAGGAACCTGCTCGAGCCTTTCGAACGCGTAGATAACTTGACTTATTCAGGTAATTACCGGACGCTATCTTCAGACGTCGTGTCGACATCGATGGGCGAGCAATGGCCGGATGTACTATTAAGCGCCTTGTCTACATTAGAGCTGCTGTGTAAAAGACCCATATAACTCAGTGTTTATTGTCAAAAGCTGCAGCTGTGGTTTCGTTACCTAGAAAATTGGAGAAGTCCAGGCTGAAGATTTGAGGCAGAGCACGGCTATTGAGTTCGTCTTGCGGTACTCGGCAATGATGCACGCACGAGACGCTCGTAAGAGCGGTATGGAGACTTATTAGTAACTTTCAAAGTCACTTGACATCGACTGGAACTGGCTATGCGGTGATTGCCTTGATCTTTCGGGATCAGGGCGCACGCCGTATTTACCAACGATGCACCCAAGAAGTGGTATTTCGCTTGCAGCGACTATACACTTCTTGAGATTGCATACAACTTATGCTTTCGCATAAGTGTAAGAATCTGACAAACGTGAGTTTTATGAACTTCCACGTCCGTCTTACCGTCCATGGCCCGGCTATGGACGAATACATCGTCAGAATAACTCGGTGCGAATTCTCGCACGGTCTCAACAGATTTGTTACACATCTGTTGAATGTTGCAGGGGCGTTACTAAGCCCCTGAGGCATCACTAGCCATTCCCAGAGCATCCCACTGGGGGTGCTCACTGCTGTGTACGGGATGTCCCGTTCACGCATAAGGATTTGATAGAACCCATCCATCAGATCCATAGAAGAAAAGATNAGCATAATCACATCACTTTACCTCACCGCCGCGCCCCTACCTCTCTTCTTCTCAGCGCCAATTATGGCGGAACATCGGCATTTTGGTCATTTGTGTCTTTTGGGAATATTGCCAATGTTTGAAACCTGTGTATGCTTCGCGTTTTTTAGGAACGGTTGGATCTGGACGCGGGTGGGTGCAAAAGATGCGGGTACGTTAGTAGATCACACATTTGTAAAAATATTTAAGGATTACACCATGGGTTGTTGGGTATTCTGAATATTTCGGAATTCTTGGAGTGAGGGTGTGTGTGCAAAGGCCAAGATCACTTTTGACAACAGAATTAAAAATGAGCGAAGGTTACCCCAGCATAGATGTAACGGGGCACTGCGACTTGTACTGTTTCAGTACAAGTCCACTTCACACTGCTTCAGATGTGAGTGGTGCCTCTCGTTAGGTGACGTACACTGTACGTATAGAGGAAGACTTCTCTTAAGGCAAGTTAGCTTAAGAGTGTAAAATGAAAACTGTATTAATATAGTTAAGTGTCTTGTTAATCTATCTTTGTAAATGTTGACTTAACTATAAACTAATACTAAACATGTAAATGAATTCTTATCTATCTTATCTTGTAACTCTCTTTGACTACTTCTACAGCTGATTAGTCTGCGGAATAAATAGACATAATGGTCAATACCTATTTATGGATAAGAATTCAGGACATTACTATATAAAGTAATTTCGTCCAAATATTATCTACCTTTTAGATATTTATTAATTAACAACCATTTAGTGTTAATTTCATGTAACGATACACCCCGTTACAGTAGAGATAAAAGAAGAGAGATACGGAGACGATAAGATAATAATTCAATTGCATGTTTAGTATTAGATTATAATTAAGTTAGCATTTACAAGATAGATAGAAGAGATACTTAATTATACTATTACAGTTTTCATTTAACCCTCTTTAAGCTAGTTACCTTAAAGAGAAGTCTTCCTCTGCACGTACTAGTGTACGTGAAATAATATAAGGCACCACTCGCAACTGAAATAGTGCGAAGTGGACTTGTACTGAAGCAGTACTAGTCGTAGTGCCCCGTTACACCGAGTCCATAATAGCCAGCGTAACAATAATATATTTTTTGCCGATATTTGAGTATAATACACAAGAATGCGACAGATACATGACTCGCATTCCTGTGTACATATTTGATTTCGACTTTTATGTTTCCCTTTTCATTAAAAAAAAACATTCATTGATAATACATAATAAAAGTTCACGAAGATGATGTTCGACATTTATGAAACTTATCGTATTTTCCAATTTAGCAATTTGGCGGGAAAGAAATGTCGTTGTTTCTCGCGCCAAAACCCATCGAGCCCTCGCCACCGATCAAGACATTCGGCAATTGGCCTGTAAGTTTGTACCGTGTGAAGCAGCGACGCAAAGATGTTCGAGGCCCGACTTCCCCAGGGTCGCATCGTCAAGCTGATCGTCGAGGCCATGAAAGACCTCATCTCGGAAGGCAACATCGACTGTACCAAGTCGGGGTTAGCGCTCCAGTCCATGGACGGGTCGCACGTCTCGCTTGTGTCGTTGCTCCTTCGTGCGGAAGGGTTTGAACACTACCGCTGCGATCGCAACATTTCGCTTGGTGTGCAAACCGCATCATTGTCAAAAATTCTCAAGTGTTCTGGCAACGACGATGCGCTATCGCTTTCTGCCGAAGATAATGGCGATGCACTGAATATCATGTTTGAGGCCACGTGTACGTCGTGACTTATGCTTTCTTACAATAGATCGAGAAGTAGACTCAATGCTCGATTGTATTTGCAGCGGGCGACCGGGTGTCGGATTTCTCGCTCAAGTTAATGGACATTGATAGCGAACACTTGGGCATTCCGGGGACGGAGTACGTGGCAACCGTTCGAATGCCTGCGAGTGAATTTCAGCGCATTTGCCGCGACTTGCAAACCATGGGTGATACGTGCACGATCTCGGTAGGGAAAGAGGGCGTCAAGTTCTCCGTCTCGGGCGACTTGGGGGCTGGCAACATTACGCTCAAGAACAACACGGCAGCCGAGAAAGAGAGTGATCGCGTGATTATTACCATGGAAGAGCCAGTGGAACTCACGTTTGCGCTCCGGTATTTAAACATGTTTGCCAAAGCCACGCCATTGTCCGAGACGGTGACGTTGAGCATGTCTCCAGGCATTCCCGTGGTCGTGGAGTACGCGATTGGCGACATGGGGTACATGCGCTTTTACCTCGCGCCCAAGGTCGAGGAGGATGATTAAAAAGCAGTCGAAAATGCGCTTTTAAACTACAATATAATGATTTTTTCAACTGACCAAAACTGTTTTAAATCAGTGGCCATTTTAGAGTTGCCTAATTTTGTTTGACATCAAAGTGTCCAAAGTGACTTTGTTGAAAGAAAGGGGTAAGCGCTATTTTCTATTTTGGGGTTGACATGAGATTGGTCGATGCGGAGGCTAGTTGCTCCAGGACTGAAGGTTTGAGTACGTGACGTAGAAGAAGGTGAGCACGCCGATGATGATGACGAATGAGTCGACTATCTTGTCCATCCACGTCGAGTGTGGAGTCAGCTTGAGGTAGAAGAGTGGTGGATACACTAAGCTTAGCGGGACTAAATCGAGCAAAAGAGTCATGATCAGAAAAAAGAATTCAAAAAGCGAATCAAAACCTACCACAGCAAAAAGCGCCAACAATTGATACGAAAAGATCGAGCCGGTCTTGGCCAAAATACGCAATGCAAACGGTGACGAGTACCGCGATTGCACGAAAAAAATTCTTGGCCACTTTTCGTCCAGAGGCGCGTTTAGGGAAACCCAACATTTCTTCCATAATGTTCACGGCAGGAAAGAGGAATAGGGGATACGACAAAAGTTGGGCGAAAGCGTATCCAAATTGCACTGAACTGGACCAGCCATTCCGCGGGAGACTTGAGGTCACCATGGGGGCGATGCTATTGCCAAAAGCAAGGTAATTGATGCCAGCAAAGAGCGAGTAGAAACACAGCAAGCCAACCACCGTCCACGCCAGCAAAGACGGAAATCGCTTTTGCCGTGCCTGATTCAACGAACTTTGGGTCGGCAAAACTAACCCAATCCCCTCAAATGTAAAAATTGACGTGCCAATAAAAACAGGATAATCGTTTTCATTAAAAAGATGCACATCTTGGGCAGGGCCTTGAGTTGCCAGGAGCATCATAGAATTTCCTAGAATAAAGGCCACACCGTATAAAATAAATACATCGGCGAGAAGGTTGCTGATTGAAAAGTAGCTAATGTACCGAATCCATGAAAGGGGAATGTACACGGCAATTTGCAACAAAATCAATACCGACGGATGGACACTATAGCCTACGAAAGACACCACTTGGGCCAAATTTTGCGCCACAAAAATCACATAGGTACAGCAAAACCCTGCTTGCATCATTATGATAGAAATTTGCACCATGCGTCGACCCCATGCGCCATAGGCGAGAAATCCAATGTGGCCATACGTGCCACCAACCAACTCTCGGCACTGCAACAACCGCAGCATCGCATACAGTGTCATTGCGGCAATAAACATCAAGCACAAGGGCGAAAAGAGAACACCGCCACTCCGAAATCCATCGGGCAAGAACAAAATGCCTGTTCCTACAAACGATTTTAGCAACGTCAGCAACGCGTGCCACATTGTCGACGACTTGTCACTATCGTTTGATTTTGGTGGGTTTCCATGTAGCTGTAGGAGTTTTGTTTCCTCCGACGTGGTGTCTAAACTAGACATTTAAAATACATACATTCTTGGGCATTAGACGACAACAAAAATCATTCTGACAATTGTTGCCAACTTTACATGCAACAATAGGTACCCATTTGCCGAGCGATAGGCTGGAAGTGGTGTCATGAGCAAATTCTGTGCACGCTCCTCCACATTCATTCCGTCGTACTCATCGTTGTCTTGACTCAAAATGTTGCCAATAAATGGGTCGTACGCGCTATTAATGCGGTCAATGATCTGATCCCGAAGAGCTTTCGATACGATGGGTCGAGATGTCGTCTGAAGGTGGTGAAGGCGGAAGCCTCCAGGTACAGCAATGTCCAGCGCCTTGGGTGTAGAGAGCTCTGAGAGCCCAGGCTCAGACTCCCGGCGTCCCATGATGTGAGGTGATGATGCGCGCATTCTCGGTATCGAAAGAGTCCGACGACCTGTAGAAAGACATATAACACATAAAAAGCCTTCCAAATCATATCCTGTCAAACACGTTGTTCTCTCAAGCTCGTGAATGTGGTCCACAAGAAATCGTACCCATGGAAGCGCTCGCAGCATATGCGTCTAGTGACGACGAAATGGCGCCACGTCGCGCCTCAATGCTGTCGCTTCCTACTGTGAATTCTGCTCCACTCATGAATGTAATTGATAAGCAGGAGCAAAAGAACAAATCTGCTTTTTTGGTGGCGGCGACAAAGGCCCATTTGGCTTTAAATCTCCCCATCGAGTCAACTTTAGCGCCATTCGTGGGTCCCCACAGCGCCGATCTAAATAAACTTGCACGTTCGCACCCGTTACGAGCAGGAAGTGGCAAAGAAATCGTCACTGGTATCGTCGAGCCGGCATTTCTTGAGGATTACACCTTTGACGCGCAGTACCATACGTATAACCATACCGAAACCCGCAACGTAACCCGCATGCGGGTCAAAGGAGCGCCACCGTCTGCTCCTGCGCTCCCAGGAGAGACAGTGCCTGAACACACAAAACCTTTTGATACAGAAGACGTATTTACAAAGCGCAACGCCAAGAAGCGGACGCATCAGCACATTGGCGCCGTAAAGGCCACTATGGGACATTTCATCTCGGACAGCATTTGGGCACCTTGCCACGAAAAAGGTACCTTTTTGACCGATGCGGAAAAGTGTATTCTCACAGACGATCAAAAGGCTTTGCGAGACGAACACGAGGAGCTCAAACGACGGAAAGCGCAAGCGTTAGCTGAAATCAATGAGGAATTGGAATTTGACCGGATTGTCGAGAAAAAAACGTCGCATGTGCTCCCAGCGCGACTAAAAGCGGGTCAAACAGCCTTGCCAGGAAAGTCCACGTTCCTTGGCGATCACGAATACGATTACCAAGGCCGTGCGTGGGTCGCAGCTCCACGGACGCTTAAGCCGGACGATGGAGATCATCAGGTCTTTGTACCCAAAAAGTGTGTCCATAAGTGGACGGGGCATACAAAAGGAGTTCAAGCGATTGAATTGTTCCCAAGATATGGGCACTTATTGTTATCGGGGAGTATGGACCATTCTGTTCGGATTTGGGACGTCTATAAGGAACGCAAGTGTCAACGAGTGTACGAAGGTCACTCGGGGGCCGTGAGAGGGATTAATTTTAATGCCAATGGGACCCAATTTCTCAGTTGTAGCTATGATCGGTTTATTCAGTTATGGGACACCGAAACGGGACAAACGGTCCAATCTTTTACGACGCGACGTGTACCGTATTGTGTCGAATTCTATCCTCTCGACAATACACAATTTATTGTCGGGGATTCCAATAAAATGGTTGTTCAATTTGACACGCGATCAGGAGAGATTGTGCAAGAGTATAACCACCACTTGCAAGCAGTGAATAGCGTCACGTTTGTGGACGATAACAAGCGCTTTGTGAGCACTTCGGACGACAAGAAGCTCTTGGTGTGGGAGTGGGGCATTCCCGTCCCTATCAAGTATATTTCCGAGCCAAGTATGCACGCAATGCCAGCGGTAACGTTGCACCCAAGTGGCAATTATTTTGCTGGCCAATCGTTGAATAATCAAATTGATGTCTACACGGCGCGTGACAAGTTCAAAATGAATCGGAAAAAAGTCTTTCGAGGGCATCAAAATGCCGGGTATGCTTGCCAAATTGGCTTCTCACCGAATGGCCAATATATTGTGTCGGGCGACGGCGAAGGGAAATTGGTCGTTTGGGACTGGAAAACGACCAAAGTGGTCAAGAAATTTCGTGCCCATGACCACGGACCGACGATGGGCGCGATTTGGCATCCGCTTGAGCCGAGTAAGGTAGTGACGTGCGGTTGGGACGGACTTATTAAGTATTGGGACTAAGAAAATGGATTGATCCCATACGTTAGAATAACACGATAACTCTTGGACTAGCTACAGTCGATCTTAATTATCTCGTTACGTTTGTATTGTATTCTTCACGGGTTATGGTCGATAGGGTGCAAAAAGAGTCACGCCGAAAGATAGGGAACTAACTATGCATAAGCAAATTGGTGTCTCGTACTTAAACAAAAATCGGAGGTTCACTTAGATTTGGACTTGCGTTTCATCACCAAAATGGCTACAGTCTGACGTCAAGACGTTGGTAGGTCGTAGCTAAGACTTCTTAGATACTTGTAAATTTTCTCTGCACGTCAGTGTACGTGCAGTAATCGATGCACATCACCTTCAATGTTATCAGTGTCTAGTACCCACGAAGAAACGAGTGACATAAAGGGTCCGCGGTCTCAATACGAACGGATGGCATGCAAATGTCATGATAATAAGGAGGAAAACCAGTTCGATGTTACAGATCGTAGGCACTGTAGTAAAAAGATTTTGTTTTTGTTTTCCATTCTGCCTTCACCTACTTTCCAGTCGCAACCCTTTTTGTCCACGCATCGGCAAATCCCTAAATCATTTTTGCACAATTCATGCAGGATAACAATCACAAAGCCAGCGGCCGTCATACCCATAGTCGTCCCACGCACCTCGTGCGCATTCGTACTTGCCTTTTCAACATTTCTCCTCGGCGATATCTTTCCGCTTATTTAGCCAAGTCGCATGAATTGCACAATGCAGCAAGTTTTTCAAAAACGAGCACCTTTGTAAACAGGTTCGCCACTTGCAGCTTCGAGCGTACGTACTGGGCCGCGAGTACACCACGCTTGGCGTAGTTGCAGACAAACTTCAGGCGCACGTCGATGGGATTCGCCTTCAATGACGATACCTCGCCCGCCAACTGCTTCAACGCCGCTTGGTTGTCAACGTGGAGTGCCATCCAAAGCATAGACAGCATCCCGATTTCGCAAAACATTTCTTGATGCCGAGCAGCTCGAGCGCTTAATCCGATTCTGCCACAAAGTCCGCCTTCCTGGCGGAAAGCGTGACTCGGCCCTGCTTCTTCGCCGTCCAACACACCGGCATCCCGTTTAGACGGATGATGTCGCCATTCACAGTCCGACTTGTCAGCGGCAAAGTCAGCGTCTGAGTAGGACTCAAGCTGCAGCTCGCCATCGCGAATTTTCATCGGCTCCATGCGCTGCGCTTGAACTCGCGTGTACCTTTCGGGTAACGCGCGATCCTCTTTGTGCGCTTGAGGTCATGCAGCCGTGGCTGATGGGTCTGGCGCGTTGCTTTATGCACGGCAAACCGCGATGCGTATCAATCAAAGAAACTTCTGACAAAAGATTAAAACGTGTTCAGGAACTCGGACCCCCCACCATCTATACTTGTGTTAAACAGCGCGCAATCTTCTGGCTACCCTTCGTGGCAGTCCGCCTCGATCGAAGCTCGCGTCGAGTTAAAGTTCTCAAGTCCATGCTTGCGCAACAGCTCGCCTATCGCTTCCGATTGGTTCACAACATTGCTGCCGTCGTCGTCTATAGTGACACGCATCCCAAGAAACTTGCTGCCGACGCCAAGGTCAGTTATAGATAGACTTTCAAGCTTGATAAAGAAACAATCAACTGCAATTATGTCGCCGGTGGCCAGCAGGTCGTCCACGTACACACACCCACGACGACCATCTGGCCGTCATCGACCATCCAGAGAGGCACATGTCCAAGATACACTGGCTAAAACCGGCGACCATCAATTGAGCGTGCAAGAGTTGGCTTCAAAGTCGTCTGGCCTATTAGAGGCCGTACAGGCTGTTGTGCAGCTCGAGCACAACATCCTTCTTGTGTGTGGTGTCAAGTGTCTTCAAAATCTCCTCGCTGGCTTCCACCGCTTGTGGAACATGCAGCAGGCTTTCCAAGTGGGCTTCCTTGTCTGCCTTGACGTAGGCATTGAAAATGTCTCCGTGCTTTGCCCCCCCCCCCAAGGTTGCTGCATGTGCCAAAATCACCTTTACGATCGACATATCCATCACGGCCGTGAAGGGGAGCTGGTAATTCATCATAAAGACCTGATTATTGCCGCACGCCACAAGTCTTGCCTTTAGACGCTCGAAGAGACCGTCGCTTTGTTTTGCAGACTAATTTCGTGTGCAATGTGTTGCTTCCCGTGGGTCGCTCAATAAGGCTCCATACGCCATTTTCTTCATAAGCTTGTAGTTTATCTTGCATTGGCTTCTCAGAGCTCTTCCTTTTGGCGCTGCGCATCGCTTACCCATATTTTTTAGGGTCGCGTCCGTAAATGTGCACTACCAAGTTTTCTTGTTGCACACCTTCTTCTTGCGCTAACTCTTCCTGAATCCCAGATACCAGGTCCGCTTGGTCGCACTGCGCGTCCAAGACTTCGACTTTTTATTGCAACTCGTATTTTTCGTGCAGACGTCTCATCCCTTCCAGGAAAGTTTTTCACAGGCATTGCGCTAGGCCCAATAGTGACTGCACTTGGTACGTCTGCCACGGCCTTCTGATCTTCAAATTCGATTGCGCCATGAAGCTGACTGTTTTGATTCATGCTAAGGGCTTCAATGTTGCACCCATGCTGTGTGACCGTGGCCTTGTTCTCCTTCTAAATAAACACCCCGAACACCTTCGTCTCATCTTTGTGACCAATGATAACGCCAGCTTATGCCCGTTGCGCTAGCGAGTTCTTTCCACGGCTCGGTAAACCGTGCAGATCGATCCAAAAGTATAGATATCATGTGTTCGGAAGCGTTCTTTATCAGATGTAACGGGGTGCATCGTTCGATGAAATTAACACTTAAAGGTTGTTAATTAATATATTATCGAAAAGGTAAATAATATTTGCAGGATATTACTTTAAATAGTACTATTCAGAATTCTTATCCATAAATAGGTATAGGCCATTATACCTATTTATTTCGCAGACTGATCAGCTGTACGAGTAATGGCAGATAGAGTTACAGATAAGATAGAGATAAGAATTCATTTACATGTTAAGTATTAGATTATAATTTAGTTAGCATTTACAAAGATAGAACAAGAGACACTTAATTATATTTAATACAGTTTTCATTTTACCTTTTTAAGCTAATTACCTTAAGAGAAGTCTTCCTCTGCACGTAAAGTGAACGTCAATTACCGTAGGGCACCACTCGCAACTGAAGCAGTGCGAAGTGCGTGTTCCAGGGCTTGGTGGGGGAGAATTAGCCGATAGGCTTGCTGATATCAGCCCTGTTACCGTTCGGAAACAAGTAAGCGAGTTTCTCGCGACGCGATTTAGTGTCTTAAGACATGAAGAGAATACAATGGCTGATAGCCAAGACAAACAAAAAGAAGAAGCAGATGACCACATTTCCCACATCTAACATGAACATGTTAGATGATAGTGAGAATACTCATCACGTTTCCCTTAAAGCTACTCCTTTCTAGTGATATAGAAAGGAGTGCAGTTGAACGAATGAATTCGACCGTAGGAAACGATGCAGTCTTGGCATTGCTGTCCAATTTGGACAGAGATGCCCTTTATTCAACCTTCGCCAAGTTCATACAACATGAACTTGACGAGATGAAGGAAAAAGTAGCCTTGCTGAATCAGCAAGGCTCTCAACAGGCAAACTGTTGAGGTTTCAACAGGTACAGACCCCTATTTCTGGAATGACGCAAACGCGTCGTCCCAAACTTTAAAGATTGACATCTCTAAGTATAGGGGAGTCGAAGAAGACTCCCTCTTGCGATAATTTGTCGAGTTGGACGATGTCATAAGGGCACGTCACATCATCGATGAGTAAATGCAAGTCGCATTCGCTCAATCATACTAGGCAGGTCGTGCTAAGACTTGGGCATTGGGCCTTAAGTTCCGCGACCCATACGTCTTTGAATCGCTATAGGCTTTTAAAACCCGGCCCAAGCAGACGTTTAAACTACCAAGGGCTGAGTTCAAAGCTTGTTCAGAGCTTCTAAGACTCAAGCAAGGCAAGCGTGATGTTCACGCATATGCCCAACACATACGACTCTTAGCAAGTTGTATCACAAATAAACCAGTCCACGAACACACGTTGATTACGGTGTTCGTGCAAGGTCTTACAGATAGTCCCGTAAAGACCCACCTGTTCCGCTTGGAACTGGATACGCTTGAATAAGCAATATCCGTTGCGGAACAGGAGGACTTAAGCTTGAGACAGGCTCAAGCTAGTTCGTTATCATATCGTCCTCCAAGACGACACGAGTTAGGTGGTCAAGAACCCATTAACCTTTCTTACGTCGAATTCGAGAGACCTCGTTTTTCGAACAATAAGCGATCGCAGAAATGTCATCGCTGTCAAAAATTAGGACACTACGCTTTTGAGTGTAGTGCCCCACGCCCAGCATCGATAGGTACTGAACGTAATTTTGGACCGTATGCCAAAAAGGGCAACGGTCGCGGGTCCGACGTTGTTGCGAAATCGCAACAGCAAAGCGGACCGCCAAAACCGGTCGGGGTCAGTAGGGGCGCAACGCCCTACTGATCCAGCAACCTCAAGAGCATTTGCAAATCTCTTGATTAAAGTTACTCCAGACACACAATTATTATGTGTCTCTGTACCTTGAAATGAGGGATCCCTCATCACCTTGAAGTTAAAAATGACAATTGATTTGTCACTTAGAGCCCTAGTGGACTGCGGAGCGTCGAATAACTTTATTCGATGCCAGTCACTAGAGGGTCGAAGGCTTAAACATGTATAGCACGACATCCCTCCACCGAGGATGACGGTGCGTCTAGCGACAGGCGCGTCGATAACAGTAATGAAACGCGTAGTGAAATTTCACTACACGTTAAGAGATTTACAGTATGATGATGTTTTCATCGTACTGGATTTGGATGACAAATTTGATGCCATCCTTGGTTTACCTTGGCTCAGAAAATACGAGCCAAGGATCAGCTGGCAGCATCGATCCATAAAGATGCCTGCTACTTGTTCATCAGATGGCCATCTGATGAACGTCTTGGAGCGTCCACAAGCGTGTGGATGTACTATGAGTGAGTGCGATGGCCTCACTTGTGGTTGGTCGTTAGTACAACTGCACAAGATCACAGTGTGATTACCAA
>NC_090621.1:992336-997570 GCF_004359215.1 Bremia lactucae
GGTAGAAGTTACTAGACTTCTAAATCCCGAGGGATTAATCCCCCGGCAGCCTGTGGATAAATCCCAGGAAGAAACCGAGACATTAAATGTCTTGGTTAATGACGGATCGAGAGTAGGCGCTTCTACTCTTGATCTGTATGCGCCTCCGAAGTTAACTTCGGAGATAACTCAATTACCAACCCTAGAACCTAAGCGGTTTTTGAGAGATCTGCATTGTGGAAAAAATCAAGCAGATCTGCGCACTCGTCACAGAGGACGATTACGTAACCGACATTCGGTCAGCGGTAATTTTTGCAGAGAACGAACGGGTTCTCAGCAGCTCATCGATGGACCAAAGTGTCCTCGACGTAAAGATTCGAATTGAAAGATACACTACTCAATCTTGGGAGTCACTGTGTCTTTATCGACACGGTATTCCAACTCTATGGGTTGCCCCGTGAATTGGTCTCGGATAGAGATCCAAGATTCACGGCGGAGTTTTGGCAATCCGTGTTCCGATCTCTCGGAACACGGCTGACTATGTCAAAATCCGACCACTTAGAAACGGATGGTCAGACGGAACGCGTAAATCGCGTCCTTGAAGATTACTTCGAGGTTTCGTCCATTCGTATTCGTATTGAAGCGGGTTTTTGCCGATGGTCGAATTCGCTATCATTAATTCGGTGCATGCGTCTATAACGCATACACCGTTCTTCGTGAATGGCTTACGCCATCTTCGCATACCCACCCAATTAGAGGTATCCTCTAGCTTAAGGTAGGGAGACTCGCACGAGCAAAACCATTTCTGGCTCATGCTCATCACGCGTCGAAGTTGCCAACGACGCGAGTGATGTCGATATCGAAGAAATCGACATCGAAGACGAGAATGATCTCATGGCAGTACGCACAAAGCGTACTGAAAAGACAAACAAATAAGTCAGCAGAGAATTTTCTATCAACTTGAGAATAAAAAAACCGTTTCGTTCAGGATTCCATTGCTAACGCAGTGGACCGTGAGAAACGGAATGCAGACAAACATGGAAGAGCAAATGTTCATTCATTCAAATGAATGACCTAGTACTACTGTCTACGTTAAACCTACCTAAGTGTGTAGGCACTAATGTGGGTAGCAGTAAACTACTACCCAAATTCATTGGTCCTTTCCAGGTACTGCATCGCAGAGGCAATGCGAACACAATAGAATTGCCACGTAGGATGCGAACGCATCCTACTGACGAACGCGAGTTTTATGAACTTCCACGTCCGTCTTACCGTCCATGGCCCGGCTATGGACAGATACATCGTCGAAATAACTCGGTGCGAATTCCCGCACTGGTCTCAACAGATTTGCACATCTGTTGAATATTGCAGGGGCGTTAGAAAACGATTCCTGTCACGAATATAATCACGCAATCATGGTCCTGAAAACTGTTCGCTACAAAGGTGAAAAAGAGAAGCAGCGCTGTAGCCGTACATTAGGGCTTATAGCATTGTACTTGATATGTGATTTTTCAGCTTGCTTTTCAGGAGCGCTATGCCTAGTACCGTCACAATTTTACGCACGAAATAATCCCACATCCTTCTTGTCATTGGGCTTGCTGACTTACGTTCGAGCTACTTCGAGAATCTACAAGCTATGCATGATGTGACCGTCAGTAGAAATGACGTGTGCATCAAACCCAAAGCCAAAAAAATAGTAAAAGTCGCCACGCTGTCCGATCATGATCGAAGGCTTCAAATTAAATTGTAAGTGCCGAAATTTAAGGCAAGCTAAACTTTAGAGACTTTAATTGGCTTTTAGTTCCCAGAGGCTTCTGTTGTCCAGCAAATCGATAGCAATAATGTGGTCATGACTGTAACGGGCTAAAGTTTCCTCTTGTTAAGTTGCTGAATTTGACTCCGGCGCGAGGTTATAATGATCTGATGTCTTAACAGTTTGATGCCATTTCTTGTGCAAGTTAAGTGTTTTGCAAAAACGTCGGACAGAATGTGATGGAGAATTTGTAGCGGAGCTACCTCACTCCTAAAGTGAGAGGAAGACTTTCAGACTCAGAGAGTCACTTAGTTCTATTGAACTAATGGGCTTAACAACTCAGGGAGTCGTACAAGCTATTAATTCTTAACGAATCCTAGTTCAAGGGATTCAGGGGTTTGTGGAGCCAAGGGCAACTAGTGCCCAAAAGGATATACCGTAGAAAGGCTTCTATCACTTACAGATCAATGTGCAAGCCTTAGAAAGGCGCTTAATGCCTGAAGATCAAAAGGAGAACTGCACTTTATTCAATTATTTATAAACTCAAAACGTTACCTTGATCCCCAAATACCAATAATTAAAAACATTGGTATTAGTACACTTTCTAGCTAATTAAAATAGATTTTGGCCGCCAGATTTATATCTGGCGGCGAACACATTTATTACCCATAATAAATGAAATTTAAGTAACGAACTATTTTAAATTAGATGAAAGGGTGTTTTACCCATTAGTAAATGTGCCACAACAACGGTTTTCCAACCGATGTGTGCCCCATTACACGTAGTGTCCTAACTTTTGACAGCGATGGCATTTCTGCGATCGCTTATTGCTCGAAAAGCGAGGTCTCTCACTTTCGACGTAAGAGAGGTCCATGGGTTCTGGACCTCCTAGCTCGTGTTGTCTTGGAGGACGAGACGATGACGAACTAGCTTGAGTCTGTCTCAAGCTCAAGTCCTCCTATTCCGCAACGGTTATTGCTTCTTCAAGCGTATCCAGTTCTAAGCGGAAAAGGCGGGTCTTTATGACACCCTCCGTATGACCTTGCATAAACACCGTAATCAACGTGTGTTCATGAACTGGGCTATTTGTAATACAACTCGCTAAGAGTCGTATGTGCTGGGCATATGCGTGAACATCACGCTTGCCTTGCTTGAGTTTCAGAAGCTCTGAACGAGCTCTGAACTCAGCCCTAGGCGGTTCAAACGTCTGTTTGAGCCGGGTTTTAAAAGCCTCTAATGACCCAAAGACATATGGGTCGCGCAACTTCAGGCCTAATGACCAGGTTTTGGCACGACCTGCCTAGTTTGATTGAGCAAATGCGACTTGCGTTTGCTCGTCGACGATGTGACGTGCCCTTATGGCATCGTCCAACTCGACAAATCATCTTAAGAGGGAGTCTTCTTAGACTCCCCTATACTAAGAGATGTCAATCGGTAAGGTTTCGGGTTGACGCGTGTGCGTCACCCAAGTACAGGGGTCTGTACCAGTTGTAACCTCAACAATTTTCCTGTTGAGAGCCTTGCTGATTTAGCAAGGCTACCTTCCCCTCCATCTCGTCAAGTTCATGTGTATGAACTTGGCGATGGCTGAATGGAGGGCATATCTGTCCAAATTGGACAGCATTGCAAAGATTGCATCGTTTTCTACGGTCGAACGCATTCGTTCCACCGCACTCCTTCCTATATCACTTAGAAAGGAGTAGCTTTAAGGAAAACGTGATGAACATTCCCACTATCATCTAACATGTCCATGTTAGATGTGGGAAATGTGGTCCTTGGACGGATTACAATGTGCTACCAGGTGTAACGGGGCACTACGACTTCTACTGCTTCAGTACAAGTGCACTTCGCACTGCTCCAGTTGCGAGTGGTGCCTTACGTTATTTCGCGTACACTAGTACGTGCAGAGAAATACTCCTCTTTAAGGTAACTAGCTTAAAAGAGGGTTAAATGAAAACTGTATTAAAATAATTAAGTATCTCTTCTTTCTATCTGTTGACGCTAACTTAATTTTAATCTAATACTAAACATGCAATTTAATTATTATCTTATCTGTATCTCTCTTTTGTTTATCTCAACAGCTGATTAGTCTGCGGGATTATTAAATACAATGGTATATACCTATTTATGGATAAGATTTCTGAGCATTACTATATAAAGTAATATTCTCGAAATATTATCGACCTTTTAGATAATCTATTAATTAACAACCTTTAATTATTAATGTTTATGTAACGATACACCCCGTTGCACGAACCATTCCTGGAAGTCAAGGCTCGAATGAGAACAATAAGAGCGGCGCTGACGTCTTACATACAGCTATGGCAACACTTAGGTTGGTAGTAAAACTTCATGGCAGCGTACTAATCTTTAATCTATTGCGTTTTCACAATTAGTTAGCAGATCGGCCGTGTCTTTAAAGTTTTTCTAAAAGGTATTATCCGCGTCAGCATGTAACGGGTGTATCGATACATAAAATAAGCACTTAAAGGCTGTTAATAAATATATTATCTAAAAGGTAAAGAATATTCAGAAAGCTTATTTATTGGTAGATAAAGGCCATTATATCTATTTGCACCGCGGTCCAGTCGGCGCTGGACGCGCGCAAGAGAAAGTCAGATAAGTTTCATTTATATATTTTGTATTAGTACACAATTAAGTTAGTTTAAAAAAGATAGAAAAATAGAAGAGCTTAATTATATTAGATACAGTTTTCATTTAACCCTCTTTAAAGCAAGTGTTTCAAAGTGAGTCTTCCTCTGCACGTACTAGTGTACGTGAAGTGACGTAAGGCACGCCGACTAGTACTGAAGCAGTACAAGTCAACAGTGCCCCGTTACACCTGGTAGCACTTTGTACTTCGTCCTGGAACCACAGTTTCAATCATCTAATATGGACATATTTAATGATAATGGGAAAACGCATGACGTATCGCGTGATAGCAACTCCTTTCTAAGTGACATAGAAAAGAGTGCGGTAGAATGAATGAGTTCGACCGTTAAAAATGATGCCATCTCGGCGATGCTGTCCGGTTTGGACACCATCGAAAGGAGCAAGTACTTACAGAGATGATGTTGGTTCGCGTGTATAAGCATAACTCTCAGAAGGACCTGGGCCAATTAAATGGTCATCAGGCTTCGTTTTAATGAACAATAAATGTTGAGTTCTTTAATTCTAGTGCCTGCCGGAAGTTTGTACTCACATTTGTACCGAGAAATGAACTGCGACGCTATGCAGATTTGATAAGGCCACAATGCCATTGATACAGACGTTCACATAGCCCTCTTCTACCTACTCTAACGTGGCACTTTAGACGTCGGGGTTTTGAAGCCGTAGTCAATAGAGTTATGATCAAAGTCGCTCCTATCGGCATAGTAGAAGAAAGTCAGTCCGTTCGACGTGCTATACTAAAGGAATTGCATAGTCGCATTATAATTATTGCCATCATCGAAGAGCGTCATTCGACGCACACCTTTCGAAAAATGTCAAGATACGAGCCAGC
>NC_090621.1:1027101-1040767 GCF_004359215.1 Bremia lactucae
GACTATTTCGTGGATCTTTCCTTCCTTTAATTCGGCAAGGAACAGATCCCACGACATCTCCGGGAGATTTACTATCTCCTCGGCAGATTTAAAGACTTGCCGGAGCACCTCAACTGAGGATGCCTCCGCAATTTCGTCTTTGACGGCCTCGAACACCTCGTTCGAAGGCCCGTCCTCTTCATTAGAGACTGATCCAAAGGTCACTCGTTTAGACGTGCCTTTGATCGTCCTAATCTGTCGGGTACTCGTTTTTCGAGTTACCACGACCCTTTTCTGGGAAGCGGGTGTCGTTGCACTCCTGGCTAACGCACCCCTTCCAACCGCACCAGGCTCTTGGCACTGTGCCGGTTTATGCGACGCATGACTTCTTGTCAGCTCGCCGTCTACTGCCACAGGCTCTCGGCTCTGTGCAGGACATTCGGACGCATGACTACTTGTCATCGTCCTATTCACTACCTCAGTCTCCACGAGCTGGGTAGGAATTGGTGACGTTTGACATCCCGTCAACGCACCCTCAACTGTGTTCGACACGACATCAGTTGCATAGGCCTCTCGCAGGAGCACATCCTTTCCGGTGTCCTGCGTAGAGTTCGCAACTGTGCGTGTTCGCCAGTCTATCCATGGTTGGTACTTTGCCAACCATGGCATGCCTAGGATGAGGTCATACGGACTCTCCATACCTAGCACTGTGAACTTCTCTTTACAAGAGAAGTCACTAAACCCATTAGTCTTCGGATCGTATGAAGTCTTAAAGACCCAGCTCAGGCAAATACATGAGCGCCACGTGCCGAATTTAGGGCTCGAGCCGAGCTCCTGGAATTGAAGCAGGGAATGCGTGACAATTACGCTTATGCCCAACATACACAATACCTGGTCAGTTGTATCATGAGCCATCCAATCGATGCACAAATACAGGTAACTGTATTTGTTAGAGATCTTGCAGATAGTACTTCCAAGACATGCCTGTTCCGGCTTGCACTTGCGATTTTTATAGCGGAACAAGAGGACTTCAGTCTTAAGGCTACTCTGGGGCTTTTCGTCCTCCGAAACGACAAGATAACGGAGGTATAGAGCCTACTAGCGAACCTACAGTGCTAACGATGAAGGTGAGGTGCCTCGATTAATTCACATACACGAAGTGGGGAAGGCTTTTAGTAGCTAAGAAGTCTTATTTATTAAGAATTAATACTAAGGCTTGAGTATAGGGGAAAACTTAAGCTGTATCAATATATTAAATTAATTCTTAGCGATATTAAATCCACTGGCTCTAATATGTTAATAAAGTAATTATGCAATGCGCCTCCTTGCGCACCGCCTAATCGTGTCTTGAACGTTTGGCGGGGTTAGTCAAAGTTTAAAATTAATTCAACTAATCAACAGAACCTTTATCTTATTGCGTTAGTATTGCCAAAATTGGCAAAATTGGAACTGTTAAGTCGCAATTAATAACAGTAATAATTTATACTTCTTTACTTAATTGCTCTTATAGAACTGATATTTTTATCCCTTTTCTAGAAAAAAATATTTATTATTTCTCTTGTATGAAATATCTTTTTGGAACGGGACTCCTCGTTGCATCATCACCAAACAACACTAACTATAATTACCGATGCGGTGTGGCAGAAAGTACTATTACTCCACCCTCTCAATACAAGCAAGTGTTGGTTCATTTCGATTTCAGCTTAAGTTGCGCAGAGGCTAGCTCCCTCATAAAGACGCTAATTGGGGGATAAGCATCTATTGTATGATGTGCGAACTGGTTGAGAACCTCCAATCCTTCACGAGTGCGGAAAGTGTTCGTTTTCTGATGGACCCTCTGAGGAAGAGGATGAGTCTTGCTGAACTATTAGACGAGATCCAGAAGGTCCAGTGTTATCAAGGAACGCGATTCCGAGCAATCAGGAGAGGGTGGATACCCTCGCCAACGAATGATTCACCTCACCGTGGACCGATAACATTTAAATAGAGCGCTTCTCCACCACTCATATCCGTCAACGGATTGAGAGGGTGAGAAAATATGGGATTTGTTTTTTTCGACAAAACTGAGTCATCTTTGTGACATGAATCACGTTCGCCTGGATTTACGGGAGAACGTTGATCACGAAGGCTCCCTTCGTCGTGAGTAAGCTACGACGGTCAACGGTGCTACTCGCGAACGGTTGAAAAACTGCGCGCAAGTTGCTGTTCATCAACTGGCGAATGAACAAAAACATCCGACCCTTTGTGACATGTTTTGACGGATCGTCAGGAGATTTATTTAAAGGATATAGCTGCAATCTCTTTTCCAAGACCATCAGTTTTGCCGAACGCCTTGGCCAGTGCCTGTTTAATACTGCCATGTTCTCGTACACTCGTAAAGGGGGGGCAGACCCGCTGCTTCGCGACTGCAATAGTTCTGGAGTCAAAAATAAGAAACGGCCTACCTCTACTGCTTTTTTGATTAGCTTCGTTAAAACATCATAATAACGCAATGCATTAGTTCCGCAGTCATTGTCGATCGTTAAGCGTTGCGTCTCGCCAATTATTCTCACAAATACAGCGAAGATTACGCTGATATGGCTAGACCATTATCCAATCTCCACGTGACGTCTTAGAAATGACGTCAGATGATGATGTCCGTTAGCTTCTAGAAGGTTCTATGAGAACACCATGAGCCATGGATCGATTGGAGGTCTAAGACCTTAGGCGCCACGCGTAACCTGAAAGGATCACTAGGGCAAGTTGCTGCCGTTGAGATGATACCCTTGCGGGTCATCGTCATATTGATTGGCGATGGCATGAGCCAGCGCGCGAGCTGCATGAGTTTGGCATCGACCACTGAGGGATAGGCGCACTGTCATCCTCGTAAGAGGTATATCGCGCTCAATGAATTTAACTCTGCGATATTTTCTAGCGATTGGCGTCCCCACACAGAAGGTCGGGATGCATTGGGGCGAACTGTTTTAGCTAGAAGGAAATACACCAAGAGCGCCCGGACTTGCCAAGTTATTAAAAATAGACAACCCAGAGGGTAGCTTGACCATGTGTCAGCGTCGCTATGCGGACGATATTCTCAAACGTTTTGGCACGGGCGACGAGGATGACGGTGCGTCTATAGACAGGCGCATAGATAGCATTAATGAAGCGCGTAGTGAAATTTACTATCTATGCGCCTGTCTATAGACGCACCGTCATCCTCGTCGTCCATGCCAGAACGTTCGTGAATATCGTCCACATAGCGACGCTGACACTCGGCACCTCTAAGGCAATACATACAAGATCAAGCTGCCTCGTATGATGCGTATGCATCCTATGTCTTACGTCAGAAGTCTTCGATCGTAGTTTCAGTATAGGGCTTCTTTCGGCCGAGAGAAGCCCTATAATCGTAGTTTCAGTATAAGGCTTCTCTCGGCCGAAAGAAGCCTTGTACTGAAACTACGATCGAAGACTTCTAATGTAAGACATAGGATGCATACGCATCATACGAGGCAGCTTGATCTTGTATGTATTGCCGTAGAGGTGCAACATACGGATTGGGCCGATATACAAGGGAAGTAAATTATTACTACCCACATTACTCACTGCATGCTTTTGTAGATTTACCAAAGACAGGAGACAATCCAACAAGATCGTTAACTTTATAATAGAAAAACGTTAGCTCTTCTATTTTAATTAGCATTTCGTTTCTGACGGTTCACCGCATCAGCGTTGGAACTAGGTACGAAACGGACCACTACTTTTGAAGCCAAAAGAAATTTTCCTGCTGACTCGATTATTCTCGTTAGTGCGACCGCTGCGCACTGCAAATATATATATTCTCCTCTTTAGTGAGAGTGTTATTGTGTCCTCACTTATATTATTGTTTTAGATGCTAAATCTTTCAGCACCGTTATCAGAGTCAGCAATAGCCTTATCGGTATTAATGAGTCGCTCCACTTCAATGATGATTGAATCAACATTAACATCCTTTGCATTGTCTGTAAAATTAATGCATGATGAGCAGAAGATCGATTGTTTTTTGCTCAAAGAGTCCTCTTTTAAATGACGGTCATTCTGAAACAAGGTGGGTACACGCGGACGGCATAAGACAATCCCGAAAACGGTGTATCCTCAGATGTGGCATGTACCAAATTGTAGATGGCAAATTTTGCCATCGGCAAGAGCCCGCTTCACCTGGGCGTATCCTCCAAGTATCTATTGGAGGACACAAATTGCACGTTCTGTCGAGCCATCTGTTTCAGAATGGTCAAAAGATCAAATTTTACCCGTGTCTCAAATAATTCGAACACTTGTTGCCAAAATCCTGCTGTAACTGGGAATCTCAATCACGAATCAGTAGATGGTGTAAGCCATCAAGTTGAAATGTCGTGTCAACAAAGACACGAGCACAGCCTTTGGCTGTGGTCGACTTTGCGACTAGCAAGAGTAACCATCTTGCTGAAACGATCAAGAAACACAAGAATACCATTGTTCGTTTCTTCGAAAATTTGAAGCCAAAATCCATCGATACGGACAACCAACACTCTGACGGAACAGGCAAAGTGTAACGGGCTAAAGTTGACATAATATTACATAGTTACACATATCCGTTAAGAAAGCTTTGTATACCTAAGGAGATGGTCAATTACTTAAGTGAGATAATAAGACCCACCATTTGGGTGTATTCACATTGTTTATCACCCTGGTGTATGTGATGCACATAGGTGCATTCACATTAGGAGGGATGACGGCCTGCATCATCCGTTACGCGAGGTATCTAGAAAGTTACGCTCGCTATACGTATTCAGTGTTATCTATACATGACATTTTGATAGGTAAAAATAGGTATTTATATTTAATACGATTAAAAATAAATCAGTCTGTAAACTACTTCCTTGTTAGTAAGTGCGGACGTGGAGCCGGATTACCGTTCCCGTAACATCACTTGTACTAAGGTACTTAGTTCGTTGGGTTAGGTCGCTAAGGCGGCTACCACATCAACCACACCAACCAGACTGCACGCGTTAGTAGACGCTTAAACCGCTTTCTCGCTGTGCAAGAGTGTGTGTTTAAGTAGAGCGTGGCCGCAACAGACGTGCCCGCCTACACAAAGTTTTACTGGAGTACGGAATGTAGGGTAGGATTTACCTGTTGGCAGACCTCGCAAGCACGTATGTACTTGCGGACGAATGCATACTGGTCTGGCCAGTAGAGATCCCAGTATATTGTAAGATATTTTTTTCACGTCCAAGGTGCCCACTTATAGGAGCTCATACATGATGCGTTACCAGAAATCGCTAAAGAAAGGAATGTCGACACGATGTGCGTCGCCAGCAATAACTGCTTTAATACCGTAAACCTCTGCGTGTTGTGAATCAATCTGTTGACGATCGATACAACTTTGACAAACCTTGTGAGGATTGTTCTGAGGGATTTATAAGGTGATCCATCAAACCGTTAATAGCCGTATCTTCTAGATAAACTCTTATACCGTGGTAAAGTAATGTTGATAACTGGATATTTACTGATCAACAGTGGGCTGAAACGGGTTGTCGACTTGCCGGGCTCAAATACGGGCCAAACGACATCGCGACGACACCAAACATCTTTGTTATATTCCACGAAAAAAGATATCTATCTCGCCATTCTTTGCGAGAGGTGTAGACTGTTACGGCCGTACGTGAGGACGTAAAAACAATAAACGATCTATTCTTCAAGTGTTAGATCTTAATCTTAGCCAGTTTATATTTCATGCCAAAGAGTTTCTTGTCATGCTTCGGATAATTGTGGTTAGCTGGTTAAAGCGGACGCGATAAATAGCCGACGATGTGCTCTGCGCCATCTGTGTCATATTGCATTTATGCACAGCCGAATGCATACTCGCTGGTGTCACAGACCACATGAATTAGTCTACCTTGGTCGGCAATCGACAGGATTAGTGTTTGCATATTGCTATTCTTGTTACCTTAAAGGAATGCTGACAATCAGCGTTTCATGACCATCTTAAATTTTTCATCAACAAAGCAGGAATATTTACTGTCATCCCGGCATAATTGCGAGAATAATACACCGCATAGCAAATGAACTTTTGAAGTCCTTTTGCATCGACTGGCACAGGCCAGTCGGTAATGGCATCGATCTTATCAGGATCCAGGCTCACACCGTGTTTTTCACGTTGCACTTAAGAAGTGGTATTCCGCTTGCAGCAAATATAGACTTCTTGAGATTTGCAGTCAACTATGCTTACGCAGAAGTGTAAGAACTTTTCGGACGTGAGTACGGTGTACTTCAACGTCCGACTTGTAATCAATATGTTAAGATCGGTGAGGGATTTCACATTGAGCCATTTCGGCGACGTCTTTGTGCATAGCAGAGCTTTGGACAGTTCTCTTGATTGATTGATTTGAGTTTCACTTAACCGCTAATCGTCACAAGTCACGATAGGGCGGTGCGCGAGTAGGCGCTTTACATTTTAAGAATGTAGCATTATTTGTCAGTAGTAGATAGAAGATCGTTACGTAAGAGCCTAAAATATTATTACAGTTTCACTTTTCTTTAATTAAAAGCCTTAGTCTAGAGCCTAGAAGCTGAATTCCCTTAGCGTCATAGAAACCTTCCTCTGTAGCTTTGTGTGCGTGAAGTTTCGAGGCACATCACTTTCACTGTAAGCAGTGTAGGTTGACTGGAACCGCGGAGGATGCGGATCCGACGCTGTTACGAAATCGAAACTGTGAGGTGAATCGTCAATAAATGGTCGGGGTCAGTAGGTGCGGAGCGCCCTACTGATTTAGCAACGCTAAAAGAATTTGCAGGCCTTTTGACGATAGTCGCTCCTCACACACAAACATTGTGTGTAGCTTCCCCAGATGATGGCAGCTGCACGGATCAGTGTAGCTGTCAGTAAGGCAAATATTTCAGTAGACGCTTATGCTTCTACTGCAAGAAATATGTCAACGCCTTCTCCCATTGGAGGTGACTGGAATATATCATGTATTGATGACATTGCAGGTGACTGGTCCAAGTCACCTGTATTGCCCGATTTAGTGGCGATTGAGAAGACCGCCAAATTACCGGGGGCCGAAAGGTCAAAATTGAAGTCTCTAAGTTTAAGGCAGTTGAAGGCAATTTCCTTTTAAGATGATTCGTCGAATTAGATGACACCATTGAAGCTGACCGTATCCGAGTGATGCGATGAAATTGAAGTTTAGCATTTCCAACTTGACCGGACGTGCCAAAATATTGGGCCTTGGGGATCAAGCTTCACGACCCATTAGTCTTCGGTTCGTATGAAGTCTTACAGACTCAGCTCAGGCAAATACATGAGCGCCACGTGCCGAATTTAGGGCTCGAGCCGAGCTCCTGGAATTGAAGCAGGGAATGCGTGACAATTACGCCTATGCCCAACATACACAATACCTGGTCAGTTGTATCATGAGCCATCCAATCGATGCACAAATACAGGTAACTGTATTTGTTAGAGATCTTGCAGATAGTACTTCCAAGACATGCCTGTTCCGGCTTGCACTTGCGATTTTTATAGCGGAACAAGAGGACTTCAGTCTTAGGGTTACTTTGGGGCTTTTCGTCCTCCGAAACGACAAGATAACGGAGGTATAGAGCCTACTAGCGAACCTACAGTGCTAACGATGAAGGTGAGGTGCCTCGATTAATTCACATACACGAAGTGTAGAGGAAGGCTTTTAGTAGCTAAGAAGTCTTATTTATTAAGGATTAATACAAAGGCTTGAGTGTAGGGGAAAACTAAAGCTGTATCAATATATTAAATTCATTTTAAGCGATTTATATCCACTGTCTTTAATATGTTAATAAAGTAACTATGCAATGCGCCTCTTTGCGCACCGCCTTATCGGTGCTTGAACGTTTGGTGGGGTTAGTCAAAGTTTAAATTTAATTTAATTAATCAACAGAACCTATATCTTATTGCGTTAGTATTACCAAATTTGGTAAAATTGAAATTGTTAAGTCACAATTAATAACAGTAATGATTTGTACTCCTTTACTTAATTCCTCCTAGAGAACTAATATTTTTATCCCTTTTCTAGAAAAAAATATTTATTATTCCTATTATATGAAATATCTTTTTGGAACGGGACTCCTCGTTGCATCATTACCAAACAACACTAACTATAATTACCGATGTAGCGTGACAGAGAGTACTATTACTCCACTCTTTCAATATTAGCAAGTTTTGGTTCATTTCGATTTCAGCTTAAATTGCGCAAAGTCTAGCTCTCTCGTAAAAGCGCCAACAGGGGGATGAGCATCTATTGTATGATGCGCGAACTGGTTGAGAACCTCCAATCCTTCACGATTGCGGAAAGTGTTCGATTTCTGATGGACCCTCTGAGGAAGAGGATGAGTCTTGATGAACTACTAGACGAGATCCGGAAATGCCATTTTTATCTGGGAACGAGATTCCGAGCTATCAGGAGAGGGTGGATACTCTCGCCAACGAACGATTACCTCACGGAGGACCGATAACGCATTTAAGTAGAAAGCGCTTCTTCACCACTCATATTCGTCAATGGATTGAGAGGGTGAGAAAATATGGGATTTGTTTTATTCGACAAAACTGAGTCATCTTTGTAACTCGAATCACGTTCGCCTGGATTAACGGGAGAACGTTGACCACGAAGGCTCCCTTCGTCGTGAGTAAGCGACGACGGTCAACGGTGCTACTTGCGAACAGTTGAAAACTGCGCGCATGTTGCTGTTCATCAATGGCGAATGAACAAAAACATCCGACCCTTTGTGACATGTTTTGACGGATCGTCAGGAGATTTCATTAAAGGATATAGCTGCAATCTCTTTTCCAAGACTATCAATTTTGCCGAACGCCTTGGTAAGTGCCCGTTTAATTCGGACCCGGAAGAAGCCTCATACTGATACTACGATCGAAGACTTCTAATGTAAGACATAGGATGCATACGCATCATACGAGGCAGCTTGATCTTGTATGTATTGCCATAGAGGTGCAACTTACGGAATGGGCCGATATACAAGGGAAGTAAATTATCACTACCCACATTACTCACTGCATGCTTTTGTAGATTCACCAAAGACAGAAGACAATCCGGCAAGATCGTTAACTATAATGGAAAATGTTTGCTTTTCTTTTTTAATCAGCATTTCGTTTCTGACGGTTCACCGCATCAGCGTTGGAACTAGGTACGAAACGGACCACTGCTTCTGAAGCCAGAAGAAATTTTCCTGCTGACTCGATTATTCTCGTTAGTGCGACCGCTGCGCACTGCAAATATATATATTTTCCTCTTTAGTGAGAGTGTTATTTGTTTCTCACTTATATTATTGTTTTCGATGCTAAATCTTTCAGCATCGTTATCAGAGTCAGCAATAGCTTAATCGCTATTAATGAGTCGCTCCACTTCAATTATGATTGAATCAACATTAACATCCTTTGAATTGTCTGTAAAATCAATGCATGATGAGTAAAAGATCGATTGTTCTTTGCTCAAAGAGTCCTCTTTTAAATGACTGTCAATCTCAAACAAGGTGGGTATACGCGGATGGCATAAGCCAACCACGAAAACGGTGTATCCTCAGATGTGGCATGAACCAAATTGTTGATGGCAAAATTTTGCCATCGGCAAGAACTCACTCCACCTGGGCGTATCCTCCAAGTATCTATTGGAGGACACAATTTGCACGTTCTGTCGAGCCATCTGTTTCAGAACGGTCAGAAGCTCAAATTTTACCCGTGTTCCATGTAATTCGAAACCTTGTTGCCAAAATGCTGCCATGAAGTTAAAATGTCGTGTCAATAGAGACACGAGCCCAGCCTATGGCTGTGGTCGACTTTGCGACTGCAGCAAGATGTACCATCTTGCTGAAACGATCAAGAAACACAAGAGCACCATTGTTCGTTTTTTCGAGAAATTTGAAGCCAAAGTCCATCGATACGGACTACCAAAACTCTGACGGAACAGACAAAGTGTAACGGGCTAAAGTTGACATAATGTTACACTGTGACACAGTCCCCGTTGAGGAAGCTTTGTGTAGTTAAGGGGATGGTCAATTACTTAAGTGAAATAATTAGATCCACCATTTGGGTGTATTTAAAATTGTTAATCAATCTTGTGTATGTGATTCACATTAGTGCATCACATTAGGAAAAATGACGGCTTGCATCATCCGATACGCGAGATATCCAGAAAGATACGCTCGCAATACATATTAATGTATTCTACAGAGATGACATTTTATGATTGCTTATAAAATAGGTATTTATATTTAATACGATTAAAAATAGATCAGTCTGAAAACTACTTTTTTGTTAGTAAGTGCGGACGTAGAGACGGATTACCGTTCCCGTAACGTCACTTTTACTAAGGGTGTTAGTTTGTTGAGTTAGGTCGCTAAGGCGCCTACCACATCAACCACACTGCACGCGTTAGTAGAAGCTTAAACCGCTTTCTCGCTGTGCTAGGGGGTGTAAATAAGTAGAGCGTGGCTGCAACAGACGTGCCCGCCTACACAAATGTTTAGTGGAGTACGGAATGTAGGGGTAGGATTTACCCGTTGGCAACTTCGCAAGCACATGTACTTGCGGACGAATTCATACTGGTTTGGCCAGTAGGGTTCGCAGTTTTTGGGAGATATTTTTTCACGTCCAAGATGCCCACTTATTGGAGCTCATACATGATGCGTTATCGGAAATCACTATAGGAAGGGATGTCGACACGATGTGCGTCGCCAGCAATAACTGTTTAATACCGTAAACCTCTGCGTGTTGTGAATCAATCTGTTGATGATCGATACAACTTCGGCAAACCTTGTAAGGATTATTATGATGGATTTCTAAGGTGATTCATGAAACCATTAATAGCCGTATCTTCTAGATAAACTCTGATAACGTCGTAAAGTAATGTTGATTACTGGATATTTTCTGATCAACAGTGGGCTGAACTGGACTGTAGACTTGCACAGCCGGCTCAATATCGGGGCGAATGGCATCGCTACGAGATTTAAAATCCTGGTTATATTCCACAAAGGAAGACATCTATCTCGCCATTCTTTGCGAGAGGTGTAGACTGTTTACAGCCGTACGGAACGACGCAAGGTCCGTAAAAACAATAAATGACCTATCCCCCAAGTGAGTGATCCTAAACTTAGCCAGTTCGTATTTCATGGCAAGGAGTTCTTTGTGATGCATGGAATAATTGTGGTCCGCTGGTCAAAGCGGACGCGATAAATAGCAGACGATGTGCTCTGCGCCATCTGTGTCATATTGCATTTATGCACAGCCGATTGCATAATCGCTGGCGCTCACGGATAGTCTGCCTTGGTCGGCAATCGACAGGATAAGTGTTTGCATCTTGCTTTGCTTGTAACCTTAAAGGAAATGCTGAAAATCAGCGCTCCATGACTACCTTACATTTTTCATCAACACGGCATAATTGCGAGAGTACTTGTGCAGGTACACCGCAAAGCCAATGAACCTTCGAAGTCATTTTACATCGACTGGCACAGGCCAGTCGGTAATGGCATTGATCTTATCAAGATCCAGGCTTTTTACACCGTGTTTTCACGTTGCACTTAAGAAGTGGTATTTCGCTTGCAGCAAATATAGACTTCTTGAGATTTGCAGTCAACTTATGCTTACGCAGAAGTGTAAGAACTTTCTAGACGTGAGTACGATGTACTTTAACGTCCGACTTACCGTCCAAAGATCTGCTATGCACGAAGACGTCGCCGAAACAGCTCAATGCGAAATCCTCGCCGATCTTAACATATTGATTACACATCTGTTAAATGTTGCAGGGCCATAACTAAGTCCCTGTGGCATAAATAGATACTCCCATAGCGTACCGCTTGAGGTTCTTACTGTTATAAACGCGATATCCGGTCTACGCATAAGGATGTGGTAGAATTCATCGATCAGACCCATTGACTAAAAGATAGTACTTTTGACATACCATCAATGATTAGGTCTTTTAGTGGCATCGGCGTTTGAACCGGTACAGTTGCAGCGCTCGATTTATTGAAGGCGGCATGCACAATTCGCCACCCTCATGTTGCCTTACGCACACAGAGGTCGGAAAGGTATGTGGGGGTCCTCACATGGCTCGCTGCTAAGCGATCGGCAAAGAATTTGTCGATCGCTGAGACTTGTTTACGAGGCAATGACCCCTGCTTCATGCCCCAGTATTTCGAGCCTGATATCAAATCGATTTTGTGTCGAGTCCCTTTATTCTTAGGCGGCTCGCACGGTACGGATTCAGGGAGCACATCGTTCGATTCTATCAAATCATTATTTAAAATATTTTTACGACTTCGAGAACTAAGACGTAAGCAATTCAATACAATTCTTCTCAGAGGACACTTCGTCCACTGATGAGCTGCTGAGAATCCGGTCGCCCTCACGAAATACTATGCCGACTGAATATCGACCACGTGGTCGTCATCTGTGACAAGAATGCAATATGCTTCACTTTTGCCACTTCGAAGATCACGCAAGAACCATTTCGGTGCTAGCGTTGGCAATTGAGTCATCTTCGAAGCTAACTTCGGAGGTGCTTTCAGATTAAGTGTATAAGCGCCTGCACTTAATCAGTTGTTTACTAAGACTTTAATGTCTCAGTTTTCTCTTTGAAACTCATTTTTTAAGGCTACTGGAACCTGCACCTCGGAGCTTCTCCTATAGGTTTCTGGGGACTTATTCCCGCAGATTTTCGGGGACTTATTCCCTCAGTTTTTCCTTGGGGAGTATATCCTCCCCAACTGCGTCGAGCTATGGTTGCGCAACTACATCGAGATCTCCGCCAGTCGATCTTGGACTTTCGCACTGTCTCTCATAGACAGACGTTTGAAATTTGTGGGTGTTGCTTTATATGCAAGCATATATTTTTTCGTATCACTTCATATATTCGAGTACTCAAACTTCGTCGCTGCCAATGCTTGCGCACAGCCGTCGGTAACTATGTCCACGTCACAATGGTGAGCCTTTGACGCTGCCTGTGCTTGTGCACGGCCGTCGGGATCTTACTCCACGGGGTCTTGTGCAGTCGTGCAAACGTCCGAACCACAAGTGAGGCCATCGCACTCACTCGTAGGACATCTACACACTTGTGAACACTCCGAGACGTTCGTCAGAAGATCCACTGGTGAACGAGAGACAGGCATCGACACGGCTTGATGCCGCTAATTCTTACATGACTCGTACTTTCGGAGCGATGGTTATCCAAGGATGACATCAAATTTGCCATCCAAATCAAGTACGACGTAATCATGATCGTACTGTTTACTCTTAGCATGTATTTGGTACCAACTACACGTTTTGTTTACTGCTACAGATGCGCCTGTGGCTAAGCGCACTTTACTCCTCGTTATATTTATACATCGCTCAATAATTTGAGCCTGCGGTCTTCTATCGATTGGTGTCTAGTAAAATTGTTCGACATTCCGAATTTGAATAAGGACTTCAGTGGCAACTAATTTGACACTTATATTTTTAAGCTATTGAGATGTACATCATCACCTGGGCCAGCTACCCACAATGTTTGTATGGGAAGCAATTATCGTCAAATCGCCTGCAAAATCTTTTGGCGTTGCCGGGCCAGTAGAGCGCCCGCTTCTACTCATCCCGACCGTTTTTATTACAATCCGCCTCACCGTCGCGATTTCGCAACAGCGTCGGATCCGCATCCTCCGCTTCTCCTCGTGGGAG
>NC_090621.1:1051011-1060200 GCF_004359215.1 Bremia lactucae
CCATTGGAGGTGACTGGAATATATCATGTATTGATGACATTGCAGGTGACTGGTCCAAGTCACCTGTATTGCCCGATTTAGTGGCGATTGAGAAGACCGCCAAATTACCGGGGGCCGAAAGGTCAAAATTGAAGTCTCTAAGTTTAAGGCAGTTGAAGGCAATTTCCTTTTAAGATGATTCGTCGAATTAGATGACACCATTGAAGCTGACCGTATCCGAGTGATACGATGAAATTAAAGTTTAGCATTTCCAACTTGACCGGACGTGCCAAAATATTGGGCCTTGGGGATCAAGCTTCACGACCCATTAGTCTTCGGTTCGTATGAAGTCTTACAGACTCAGCTCAGGCAAATACATGAGCGCCACGTGCCGAATTTAGGGCTCGAGCCGAGCTCCTGGAATTGAAGCAGGGAATGCGTGACAATTACGCCTATGCCCAACATACACAATACCTGGTCAGTTGTATCATGAGCCATCCAATCGATGCACAAATACAGGTAACTGTATTTGTTAGAGATCTTGCAGATAGTACTTCCAAGACATGCCTGTTCCGGCTTGCACTTGCGATTTTTATAGCGGAACAAGAGGACTTCAGTCTTAGGGTTACTTTGGGGCTTTTCGTCCTCCGAAACGACAAGATAACGGAGGTATAGAGCCTACTAGCGAACCTACAGTGCTAACGATGAAGGTGAGGTGCCTCGATTAATTCACATACACGAAGTGTAGAGGAAGGCTTTTAGTAGCTAAGAAGTCTTATTTATTAAGGATTAATACAAAGGCTTGAGTGTAGGGGAAAACTAAAGCTGTATCAATATATTAAATTCATTTTAAGCGATTTATATCCACTGTCTTTAATATGTTAATAAAGTAACTATGCAATGCGCCTCTTTGCGCACCGCCTTATCGGTGCTTGAACGTTTGGTGGGGTTAGTCAAAGTTTAAATTTAATTTAATTAATCAACAGAACCTATATCTTATTGCGTTAGTATTACCAAATTTGGTAAAATTGAAATTGTTAAGTCACAATTAATAACAGTAATGATTTGTACTCCTTTACTTAATTCCTCCTAGAGAACTAATATTTTTATCCCTTTTCTAGAAAAAAATATTTATTATTCCTATTATATGAAATATCTTTTTGGAACGGGACTCCTCGTTGCATCATTACCAAACAACACTAACTATAATTACCGATGTAGCGTGACAGAGAGTACTATTACTCCACTCTTTCAATATTAGCAAGTTTTGGTTCATTTCGATTTCAGCTTAAATTGCGCAAAGTCTAGCTCTCTCGTAAAAGCGCCAACAGGGGGATGAGCATCTATTGTATGATGCGCGAACTGGTTGAGAACCTCCAATCCTTCACGATTGCGGAAAGTGTTCGATTTCTGATGGACCCTCTGAGGAAGAGGATGAGTCTTGATGAACTACTAGACGAGATCCGGAAATGCCATTTTTATCTGGGAACGAGATTCCGAGCTATCAGGAGAGGGTGGATACTCTCGCCAACGAACGATTACCTCACGGAGGACCGATAACGCATTTAAGTAGAAAGCGCTTCTTCACCACTCATATTCGTCAATGGATTGAGAGGGTGAGAAAATATGGGATTTGTTTTATTCGACAAAACTGAGTCATCTTTGTAACTCGAATCACGTTCGCCTGGATTAACGGGAGAACGTTGACCACGAAGGCTCCCTTCGTCGTGAGTAAGCGACGACGGTCAACGGTGCTACTTGCGAACAGTTGAAAACTGCGCGCATGTTGCTGTTCATCAATGGCGAATGAACAAAAACATCCGACCCTTTGTGACATGTTTTGACGGATCGTCAGGAGATTTCATTAAAGGATATAGCTGCAATCTCTTTTCCAAGACTATCAATTTTGCCGAACGCCTTGGTAAGTGCCCGTTTAATTCGGACCCGGAAGAAGCCTCATACTGATACTACGATCGAAGACTTCTAATGTAAGACATAGGATGCATACGCATCATACGAGGCAGCTTGATCTTGTATGTATTGCCATAGAGGTGCAACTTACGGAATGGGCCGATATACAAGGGAAGTAAATTATCACTACCCACATTACTCACTGCATGCTTTTGTAGATTCACCAAAGACAGAAGACAATCCGGCAAGATCGTTAACTATAATGGAAAATGTTTGCTTTTCTTTTTTAATCAGCATTTCGTTTCTGACGGTTCACCGCATCAGCGTTGGAACTAGGTACGAAACGGACCACTGCTTCTGAAGCCAGAAGAAATTTTCCTGCTGACTCGATTATTCTCGTTAGTGCGACCGCTGCGCACTGCAAATATATATATTTTCCTCTTTAGTGAGAGTGTTATTTGTTTCTCACTTATATTATTGTTTTCGATGCTAAATCTTTCAGCATCGTTATCAGAGTCAGCAATAGCTTAATCGCTATTAATGAGTCGCTCCACTTCAATTATGATTGAATCAACATTAACATCCTTTGAATTGTCTGTAAAATCAATGCATGATGAGTAAAAGATCGATTGTTCTTTGCTCAAAGAGTCCTCTTTTAAATGACTGTCAATCTCAAACAAGGTGGGTATACGCGGATGGCATAAGCCAACCACGAAAACGGTGTATCCTCAGATGTGGCATGAACCAAATTGTTGATGGCAAAATTTTGCCATCGGCAAGAACTCACTCCACCTGGGCGTATCCTCCAAGTATCTATTGGAGGACACAATTTGCACGTTCTGTCGAGCCATCTGTTTCAGAACGGTCAGAAGCTCAAATTTTACCCGTGTTCCATGTAATTCGAAACCTTGTTGCCAAAATGCTGCCATGAAGTTAAAATGTCGTGTCAATAGAGACACGAGCCCAGCCTATGGCTGTGGTCGACTTTGCGACTGCAGCAAGATGTACCATCTTGCTGAAACGATCAAGAAACACAAGAGCACCATTGTTCGTTTTTTCGAGAAATTTGAAGCCAAAGTCCATCGATACGGACTACCAAAACTCTGACGGAACAGACAAAGTGTAACGGGCTAAAGTTGACATAATGTTACACTGTGACACAGTCCCCGTTGAGGAAGCTTTGTGTAGTTAAGGGGATGGTCAATTACTTAAGTGAAATAATTAGATCCACCATTTGGGTGTATTTAAAATTGTTAATCAATCTTGTGTATGTGATTCACATTAGTGCATCACATTAGGAAAAATGACGGCTTGCATCATCCGATACGCGAGATATCCAGAAAGATACGCTCGCAATACATATTAATGTATTCTACAGAGATGACATTTTATGATTGCTTATAAAATAGGTATTTATATTTAATACGATTAAAAATAGATCAGTCTGAAAACTACTTTTTTGTTAGTAAGTGCGGACGTAGAGACGGATTACCGTTCCCGTAACGTCACTTTTACTAAGGGTGTTAGTTTGTTGAGTTAGGTCGCTAAGGCGCCTACCACATCAACCACACATGCACGCGTTAGTAGAAGCTTAAACCGCTTTCTCGCTGTGCTAGGGGGTGTAAATAAGTAGAGCGTGGCTGCAACAGACGTGCCCGCCTACACAAATGTTTAGTGGAGTACGGAATGTAGGGGTAGGATTTACCCGTTGGCAACTTCGCAAGCACATGTACTTGCGGACGAATTCATACTGGTTTGGCCAGTAGGGTTCGCAGTTTTTGGGAGATATTTTTTCACGTCCAAGATGCCCACTTATTGGAGCTCATACATGATGCGTTATCGGAAATCACTATAGGAAGGGATGTCGACACGATGTGCGTCGCCAGCAATAACTGTTTAATACCGTAAACCTCTGCGTGTTGTGAATCAATCTGTTGATGATCGATACAACTTCGGCAAACCTTGTAAGGATTATTATGATGGATTTCTAAGGTGATTCATGAAACCATTAATAGCCGTATCTTCTAGATAAACTCTGATAACGTCGTAAAGTAATGTTGATTACTGGATATTTTCTGATCAACAGTGGGCTGAACTGGACTGTAGACTTGCACAGCCGGCTCAATATCGGGGCGAATGGCATCGCTACGAGATTTAAAATCCTGGTTATATTCCACAAAGGAAGACATCTATCTCGCCATTCTTTGCGAGAGGTGTAGACTGTTTACAGCCGTACGGAACGACGCAAGGTCCGTAAAAACAATAAATGACCTATCCCCCAAGTGAGTGATCCTAAACTTAGCCAGTTCGTATTTCATGGCAAGGAGTTCTTTGTGATGCATGGGATAATTGTGGTCCGCTGGTCAAAGCGGACGCGATAAATAGCAGACGATGTGCTCTGCGCCATCTGTGTCATATTGCATTTATGCACAGCCGATTGCATAATCGCTGGCGCTCACGGATAGTCTGCCTTGGTCGGCAATCGACAGGATAAGTGTTTGCATCTTGCTTTGCTTGTAACCTTAAAGGAAATGCTGAAAATCAGCGCTCCATGACTACCTTACATTTTTCATCAACACGGCATAATTGCGAGAGTACTTGTGCAGGTACACCGCAAAGCCAATGAACCTTCGAAGTCATTTTACATCGACTGGCACAGGCCAGTCGGTAATGGCATTGATCTTATCAAGATCCAGGCTTTTTACACCGTGTTTTCACGTTGCACTTAAGAAGTGGTATTTCGCTTGCAGCAAATATAGACTTCTTGAGATTTGCAGTCAACTTATGCTTACGCAGAAGTGTAAGAACTTTCTAGACGTGAGTACGATGTACTTTAACGTCCGACTTACCGTCCAAAGATCTGCTATGCACGAAGACGTCGCCGAAACAGCTCAATGCGAAATCCTCGCCGATCTTAACATATTGATTACACATCTGTTAAATGTTGCAGGGCCATAACTAAGTCCCTGTGGCATAAATAGATACTCCCATAGCGTACCGCTTGAGGTTCTTACTGTTATAAACGCGATATCCGGTCTACGCATAAGGATGTGGTAGAATTCATCGATCAGACCCATTGACTAAAAGATAGTACTTTTGACATACCATCAATGATTAGGTCTTTTAGTGGCATCGGCGTTTGAACCGGTACAGTTGCAGCGCTCGATTTATTGAAGGCGGCATGCACAATTCGCCACCCTCATGTTGCCTTACGCACACAGAGGTCGGAAAGGTATGTGGGGGTCCTCACATGGCTCGCTGCTAAGCGATCGGCAAAGAATTTGTCGATCGCTGAGACTTGTTTACGAGGCAATGACCCCTGCTTCATGCCCCAGTATTTCGAGCCTGATATCAAATCGATTTTGTGTCGAGTCCCTTTATTCTTAGGCGGCTCGCACGGTACGGATTCAGGGAGCACATCGTTCGATTCTATCAAATCATTATTCAAAATATTTTTACGACTTCGAGAACTAAGACGTAAGCAATTCAATACAATTCTTCTCAGAGGACACTTCGTCCACTGATGAGCTGCTGAGAATCCGGTCGCCCTCACGAAATACTATGCCGACTGAATATCGACCACGTGGTCGTCATCTGTGACAAGAATGCAATATGCTTCACTTTTGCCACTTCGAAGATCACGCAAGAACCATTTCGGTGCTAGCGTTGGCAATTGAGTCATCTTCGAAGCTAACTTCGGAGGTGCTTTCAGATTAAGTGTATAAGCGCCTGCACTTAATCAGTTGTTTACTAAGACTTTAATGTCTCAGTTTTCTCTTTGAAACTCATTTTTTAAGGCTACTGGAGCCTGCACCTCGGAGCTTCTCCTATAGGTTTCTGGGGACTTATTCCCGCAGATTTTCGGGGACTTATTCCCTCAGTTTTTCCTTGGGGAGTATATCCTCCCCAACTGCGTCGAGCTATGGTTGCGCAACTACATCGAGATCTCCGCCAGTCGATCTTGGACTTTCGCACTGTCTCTCATAGACAGACGTTTGAAATTTGTGGGTGTTGCTTTATATGCAAGCATATATTTTTTCGTATCACTTCATATATTCGAGTACTCAAACTTCGTCGCTGCCAATGCTTGCGCACAGCCGTCGGTAACTATGTCCACGTCACAATGGTGAGCCTTTGACGCTGCCTGTGCTTGTGCACGGCCGTCGGGATCTTACTCCACGGGGTCTTGTGCAGTCGTGCAAACGTCCGAACCACAAGTGAGGCCATCGCACTCACTCGTAGGACATCTACACACTTGTGAACACTCCGAGACGTTCGTCAGAAGATCCACTGGTGAACGAGAGACAGGCATCGACACGGCTTGATGCCGCTAATTCTTACATGACTCGTACTTTCGGAGCGATGGTTATCCAAGGATGACATCAAATTTGCCATCCAAATCAAGTACGACGTAATCATGATCGTACTGTTTACTCTTAGCATGTATTTGGTACCAACTACACGTTTTGTTTACTGCTACAGATGCGCCTGTGGCTAAGCGCACTTTACTCCTCGTTATATTTATACATCGCTCAATAATTTGAGCCTGCGGTCTTCTATCGATTGGTGTCTAGTAAAATTGTTCGACATTCCGAATTTGAATAAGGACTTCAGTGGCAACTAATTTGACACTTATATTTTTAAGCTATTGAGATGTACATCATCACCTGGGCCAGCTACCCACAATGTTTGTATGGGAAGCAATTATCGTCAAATCGCCTGCAAAATCTTTTGGCGTTGCCGGGCCAGTAGAGCGCCCGCTTCTACTCATCCCGACCGTTTTTATTACAATCCGCCTCACCGTCGCGATTTCGCAACAGCGTCGGATCCGCATCCTCCGCTTCTCCTCGTGGGAGAAAGATCCTGTCGCTTACCGTTTAGTCACTGGCTGTAGAGCACTACACTCATAGGCGTAGTGGCACAACAATTACAATTTTGTAATCGTTTGTATTTTGATGAGCAAGATTTCTCGCTCTCTACATACGAGAGGTCCAAAGGTTCTGGACCTCCGATTTCTTGTCGTCTCGGAGGCCGATCAGCTCTAATAGTGGACAAAGGCCTGTTCAAGACTGAAAATCTCCTGTTCCGCAATAGTAACGCTTTGTCGAGCGACTCTAATTCAATCCGGAAAGGTGGGTCTTAATAGGGCCGTCTGCAAAACCTTGAAGAAACACAGTTATCTGTGTATGTTGTTCAGTGGGATGACTAACGATACAACTGACCAGCTATGTGAATGTTGGGCATTAGCGTGTAAATCACGCTTGCCCTACTTCAAATCCAGAAGCTCGGGTCGAGCCCGAATTCGGCACGTGGCGGCTCAATGTTTGTCTGGGCCGGGTCTTAAAGACCTCATATGCCCAAAGACTGATGGGTTTTAAAGCTTGAGCCCCAAGGCCCAAGATTTGACGCGTCCGGCTAAGTTGGACATGCCAAAATTCTATTTCGTCGCCTCATCACTGATACGACGAGCTTCTATGGCGTCATTTAATTCGACGAACCATCTTAAAGGGAGTCGCCTTCGACTGCCTTAAACGTAGAAACTTCAATTTTTGAGCTTTCGGATCGACGCGGAAGCGTCGGCCTATTAGCAGCATATACATGCTGCTGTCTCAACAGTTCTAATTGTTGAACACCCTGTTCTCACAACACATCCGAGTGCTGAGAGGCTTGCTGGTGAAGCAAGACTACTTGCTCACGGACTTCGACGAGTTAGAGGTGTAAAAAGTCGGCTATGGCCGCATGCTGTTTTTCTCTGCCCAGAGTGTAAAGCATGGCGTCAACGGCTGGCCTGCCTACGACCGAACTCATTCGTTCGATCGCTCTCCGTTCAAGGTCACCCAAATGAGTAAACCCTTCAAGCGTGGTGAGATAGCCTTGTTGAGGGGCTGGAAAACTCCCTCCTTCTTCATCCATCATATCAATGTTGGATGGAACGTGCGTGGGGCGTTGAATGACTTCGGAGTGGTACCAGGTGTAACGGGGCACTTTTTACTAGTACTTCTTTACATTACGCTCATTGATTACAGTGTAGGTTAGGTGCCTCGAACTTCACGTACACAAGGGAACAGCGGAAGGTGTTAAAGAAGCTAAGCGGCTCTAAATACCAAAGGTAAGTTAAAGTATTCGAATTAGGTAGAAGTAAAATTATATTAATACATATTTAGTTTCCTACGTAACGATCTTCTATCTACTACTGACTTATAATGTTGAAACCTTCCAATGTATGCCGCCTACTCGCGCATTGCCCAATCGTGACTTGTGACGATTGGCGGGGTTGAGTTAAACTCAAATCAATCAATCAAGAGAACTAACTTTCATTGCGTCAATATTTCTAATTGGTAATATTGGAAAGCTTAAGTCAAATAAGTAATGAAGATAACTATTTGTACTTCTTTGCTTATTTCCTTTCATAGCATATAATATTCGTGGGCATCACTGTCAACAAGCGAGGCAGAATACATTGCTTTGAGCTTAGCGTTCAAGAAGGCAAGTGGATTCATCACTTACTCTCTGAGATATTGGATGCGGCATGCGAAGCAGGACTGGAGCTCAAGATCTTTAAAGACAATCAATCATGCATCAAGATGACGAAGAATCCTGTCAACCACGGCCGTGCAAAGCACATTGACATCAGTTATTACTCTTGTAGAAAATTATAGTTATGTAACGTTACACCGCGTTACACATATATAGGAAGCGTGCTGTTTTTGTAGAATGAAGTCTTATAAATACTGCAATGTGCACAGACAGACTAACTAAACATGCCCAAATTTGCAAAGTTGTAGAATACCAATCACAAGAGAAGCAGCGCTACAGCCTTATATATGGACTTATAGCATTGAACTCGATATATGATTTTTCAGCTTGCTTATCAGGAGCGCTATGTCTAGTACCGTCACAATTTTACACACGAAATTTTCCTACATCATTCTTGTCATTGGGCTTGCTGACTTCCGTTGATGAAAGTCAAATATAAAATTGCGACAATATATCTTCCGTTGATGAAAGCCAAATATAAAATTGCGACTATATCCATAAATAGATATAGGCCATTATATCTATTTATCCCGCAGAATAATCAACTGTAGATGTAAACAAAAGAGAAAGACCGATAAGATAAGATAAGAATTTAATTGCATGTTTAGTATTAGTTAATACTTAAGATAGAGTTAACAAATAGAAAGAAGAGATACGTATTTATATTAATAAAGTTTTCATTTTACCCTGTTTAAGCTAGTAACCTTAAAGAGAAGTCTTCCTCTGCACGTACTAGTGTACGTGAAATAACGTAAGGCACCA
>NC_090621.1:1062236-1070827 GCF_004359215.1 Bremia lactucae
TAGATAAAAGATCGTTACGTAGGAAACTAAATATGTATTAATGTAATTTTACTTCTACCTAATTCAAATACTTTGACTTACCTTTGGTAGCTTAAGCCGCTGAGCTTCTTACACACCTTCCTCTGTACCCTACTGTACGTGAAGTTCAAGGCACCTAACCTACACTGTAATCAATAAGTGTAATGTAAGCAAGTACTAGTGGAAAGTGCCCCGTTACACCTGCTACCACTTCAAAGACATTTAAGGCCCCACGCGCGTTCGATACAACGTTGATATGATGGATGAAGAAGGAGGGAGCTTTCCAGCCCCCCAACAAGGCTATCTCACCACGCTTGAAGGGTTTACTCATTTGGGTGACCTTGAAAGGAGAGCGATCGAACGAATGAGTTCGGTCGTAGGCAGACCAGCCGTTGGCGCCATGCTTTACACTCTGGGCAGAGATGAACAGCATGCGGCCATAGCCAACTTTTTACACCTCTAAATCGTCGAAGTCCGAGAGAAGTAGCCTTGCTTCACCAACAAGGCACTCAGCACTCGGATGTGTTGTGAGAACAGGGTGTTCAATAATTGAAACTGTTGAGACAGCAGCATGTATATGCTGCTAACAGGCCGACGCTTCCGCGTCGACCCGAAAGCTCAAAAAATGAAGTTTCTAAGTTTGAGGCAGTCGAAGGCGACTCCCTTTAAGATGGTTCGTCGAATTTAATGACGCCATATAAGCTTGTCGTATCAGTGATGATGCGACAGAATAGAAATTTGGCATGTCCAACTTACTCGGACGCGATAAATCTTGGGCCTTGGGGCTCAAGCTTTACAACCCATCAGTCTTTGGGCATATGAGGTCTTTAAGACCCGGCCCAGACAAACATTTGAGCCGCCACGTGCCGAATTCGGGCTCGACCCGAACTTCTGGATTTGAAGTAGGGCAAGCGTGATTTACACGCTAATGCCCAACATTCACATAGCTGGTCAGTTGTATCGTTAGTCATCCCACTGAACAACATACACAGATAACTGTGTTTCTTCAAGGTTTTGCAGACGGCCCTATTAACACCCACCTTTCCGGATTGAATTAGAGTCGCTCGATAAAGCGTTCTCTATTGCGGAATAGGAGATCTTCAGTCTTAAACAGGCTTTTGCCCAATGTATCAACTTCTTGTAATTGTTAAATTAATAATTTAAATAATTTAATAACGTTATAAGAGTTTATCTAGAAGATACGGCTATTAATGGTTCAATGGATCACCTTAAAAATCCATCACAACAATCCTTACAAAGTTTGTCGAAGTTGTATCGATCGTCAACAGATTGATTCACAACACGCAGAGGCTTACGGTATTAAACAGTTATTGCTGGCGATGCACATCGTGTCGACATCCCTTCCTATAGTGATTTTCGATAATCCTAATGTGAATGCATCTATGTGCATTACATACACCAGGGTGATTAACAATGTGAAATACACCAAAATGGTGGGTCTAATTATCTCACTTAAGTAATTGACCATCCCCTTAGGTACACAAAGCTTCCTTAACGGGGACTGTGTAACTATGTAATATTATGTCAACTTTAGCCCGTTACACTTTGCCTGTTCCGTCAGAGTGTTGGTAGTCTGTATCGATGGACTTTGGCTTCAAATTTCTTGAAAAACGAACGATGGTATTCTTGTGTTTCTTGATCGTTTCAGCAAGGCGTACCATCTTGCTGTACTCGTGTCTTTGTTGACACGAATTTCAACTTGATGCTTACACCATGAACTGGTTCGTGATTGAGATTCCCAGTTACACAGGATTTTGGCAACAAGTGTTCGAATTATTTGGAACCGGTGAATTTGAGCTTCTGACCATTCTGAAACAGATGGCTCGACAGAACGTGCAAATTGTGTCCTCCAATAGATACTTGGAGGATACACCCAGTTGGAGTGGCTCTTGCCGATGGCAAAATTTGCCATCAACAATTTGGTACATGCCATATCAGAGCATACACCGTTTTCGTGATTGGCTTTCGCCATCCACGTATACCCACCTTGTTTGAGAATGACCGTCATTTAAAAGGGGACTCTTTGAGCAAAGAACAGTCGATCTTTTGCTCATCATGCATTAATTTTACAGACAATGCAAAGTATGTTAATGTTGATTCAATCATCATTGAAGTGGAGCAACTCATTAATAGCAATAAGGCTATTGCTGACTCTGATAACGATGCTGAAAGATTTAGCATCAAAAACAATAATATAAGTGAGGACACAATAACGCCCTCACTAAAGAGGAAATAATATATCCGCAGTGCGCAGCGGTCGCACTAGCGAGAAAAAATCGAGTCAGCAGGAAAATTTCTGCTGGCTTCAGAAGCAGTGGTCCGTTTCGTACCTTATTCCAACGCTGATGCGGTGAACTGAAAAAAAGAAACGCCGATTAATATAGAAGAGCTAACGTTTTTCTAAAAAAAAGTTAACGATTTTGCCGGATTGTCTTCTGTCTATGGTAAATCTACAAAAGCATGCAGTGAGTAATGTGGGTAGTGATAATTTACTTCCCTTGTATATCGGCCCACTCCGTAAGTTGCACCTCTAAGGCAATACATACAAGATCAAATTGCCTCGTATGATGCGTATGCATCCTATGTCTTACATTAGAAGTCTTCGATCGTAGTATCAGTATGAGGCTTCTTCCAGGTCCGAATTAAACGGGCACTTTCCAAGGCGTTCGGCAAAATTGATAGTCTTTGAAAAGAGATTGCAGCTATATCCTTCAATGAAATCTCCTGACGATCTGTCAAAACATGTCACAAAGGGTCGGATGTTTTTGTTCATTCGCCAGTTGATGACAGCAACTTGCGCGCAGTTTTTCAACTGTTTGCAAGTAGCACCGTTGACCGTCGTCGCTTACTCGCGACGAAGGGAGCCTTCGTAATCAACGCTCTCCCGTAAATCCAGGCGAACGTGATTCAAGCTACAAAGATGACTCAATTTTGTCGAATAAAACAAATCCCATATTTTCTCACCCTCTCAATCCATTGACGAATATGAGTGGTGAAGAAGCGCTTTCTATTCACATGCGTTATCGGTCCTCGGTGAGGTGAATCGTTCGTTGGCGAGAGTATCCACCCTCTCCTGATAGCTCGAAATCTCGTTCCCAGATAAAAATGGACCCTCCGGATCTCGTCTAGTAGTTCAGCAAGACTCATCCTCTTCGTCGGAGGGTCCATCAGATAACGAACACTTTTCGCACTCGTGAAGGATTGGAGGTTCTCAACCAGTTCGCACATCATACAATAGATGCTTATCCCCCAATTAGCGTCTTTATGAGAGAGCTAGCCTTTGCGCAATTTAAGCTGAAATCGAAATGAACCAACACTTGCTAATATTGAGAGGGTGGAGTAATAGTACTCTCTGTCACGCTACATCGGTAATTATAGTTAGTGTTGTTTGGTGATGATGCAACGAGGAGTCCCGTTCCAAAAAGATATTTCATATAAGAGAAATAATAAATATTATTTATTAGAAAAGGGATAAAAATATTAGTTCTATAAGAGGAATTAAGTAAAGAAGTACCAATCATTACTGTGAATAGTTGTCACTTAAAAATTCCAATTTTACCAAATTTTGAAATACTAACGCAATAAGATAAAGGTTCTGTTGATTAATTGAATTAAATTTAAACTTTGACTAACCCCGCCAAACGTTCAAGACACGATTAGGCGGTGCGCAAGGAGGCGCATTGCATAATTACTTTATTAACATATTAAAGACAGTGGATATAAATCGCTAAAAATGAATTGGTTATATTGATACAGCTTTAGTTTTCCCCTACACTCAAGCTTTTGTATTAATCCTTACTAAATAAGACTTCTTAGCTACTAAAAACCTTCCCCACTTCGTGTATGTGAATTAATCGAGGCACCTCACCTTCATCGTTAGCACTGTAGGTTCGCTAGTAGGTTCTATACCTCCGTTATCTTGTCGTTTCGGAGGACGAAAAGCCCCAGAGTAGCCTTAAGACTGAAGTCCACCTGTTCCGCTATAAAAATCGCAAAAGCAAGCCGGAACAGGCATGTCTTGGAAGTTTTATCTGCAAGATCTCTAACAAATAAAGTCACCTGTATTTGTGCATCGATTGGATGGCTCATGATACAACTGACCAGGTATTGTGTATGTTGGGCATAAGCGTAATTGTCACGCATTCCCTGCTTCAATTCCAGGAGCTCGGCTCGAGCCCTAAATTCGGCACGTGGCGCTCATGTATTTGCCTGAGCTGGGTCTGTAAGACTTCATACGACCCGAAGACTAATGGGTCGTGAAGCTTGATCCCCAAGGCCCAATATTTTGGCACGTCCGGTCAAGTTGGAAATGCTAAACTTCAATTTCATCGCATCAACTCTGATACGTTCAGCTTCAATGGTGTCATCTAATTCGACGAATCATCTTAAAAGAAAATTGCCTTCAACTGCCTTAAACTTATAGACTTCAATTTTTGACCTTTCGGCCCCCGGTAATTTGGCGGTCTTCTCAATCGCCACTGAGTCGGGCTATACAGGTGACTTGGACCAGTCACCTGCAATGTCATCAATACATGATATATTCCAGTCACCTCCAATGGGAGAAGGCGTTGATATATTTCTTGCAGTAGAAGCATTAGCGTCTACTGAAATAATTTGCCTTACTGACAGCTACACTGATCCGTGCAGCTGCCATCATCTGGGGAAGCTACACACAATGTTTGTGTGTGAGGAGCGACTATCGTCAAAAGGCCTGCAAATTCTTTTAGCGTTGCTAAACCAGTAGGGCGCTCCGCACCTACTGGTCTCGACCGTTTTTATTACAATCCACCTCACAGTTGCGATTTCGCAACAGCGTTGGATCCGCATACTCCGCAGTTCCAGTCAACCTACACTGCTTACAGTGAAGGTGATGTGCCTCGAAACTTCACGTACACAAAGCTTAAGAGGAAGGTTTCTATGACGCTAAGGGAATTCAGCTTCTAGGCTCTAGACTAAGGCTTCAATTAAAGAAAAGTGAAACTGTAATAATATATTAGGCTCTTACGTAACGATCTTCTATCTACCGCTAACTTAATGATATTAATAACTTACTATTTTTGGCGCCTACTCGCGCACCGCCCAATCGTGTCTTGTGACGAATGGCGGCGGGATTAAGTTTAACTCATATCAACCAATTAATAGAACTAACTTTTTTTGCGTCATTATTACCAATTTTGGCAATATTGGGGACTCTTATGTCAAATAATTAAATAAGATCAATATTTTCACTTCTTTGCTTATTTTCTTTTATACAACATAGTATTCATTATCATTTTTTTAGAAAACAATAGTTATAAAATGGTACACCGCGTTACACATAAAAACAAAGTTTGCGAAAGCAAATTTTGATGGGAGAATTTTTAAATATATATTTCGTAAAAGTGTTGTTTTTTTATATTTTAGGTAATAACTTCTTAAATAAAAACCGTATCCTAGACCGACACAGGTGAAAGTCGCGATCAAGTCATCGAAAGGAGCAAGTACTTACAGAGATGATGTTGCTTCGCGTGTAAAGCATAACTCTCATGAGGACCTGAGCCAATTAATTGTCCATCAGTCTTCGTTTAAATGAACAATAAATGTTGAGTTCTTTAATGCTAGTCCCGGCCGGAAGTTTGTATTCGCATTTGTACCGAGAAATGAATTTGAGACGCTATGCAGATTCGATAAGGCGACAATGCCATTGATACAGACGTTCGCATAGCCCTCTTCTGCCTACTCTATCGTGGCACTTTAGACGTCGGGGTTTTGAAGCCGTATTCAAAAGAGTTATGATTAAAGTCGCTCCTTTCGCCATAGTAGAAGAAAGTCAGTCCATTTGGCGTGCTATACTATAAGAATGGCAAAGTCGCATTATCATTATTGCCACCATCGAAGAGCGAGCAATCGACGCACACCATTCGGAAAATGTCAAAATACGAGCCAGCATTAGAGCAAAGTGTCCTTTTAGCAATCGATCGTACGAATTGGTTACCGAAAGGCGAGACAAGAAAGTGATTGGAAGCTCTAGCTTAGAAGCCGCCGACTGCAACACTTATGTGCAAAATTCAGAACAAAGAACTCTGAGCACGCTTTGCTTCGTTAAGAATATATCTGGAGTACCCATGAGAAGCTCGTCTGATAAGCTAAGTGCTCCAAACCTTTGGCCGTAGCATGTATACAAACTTTTAAACGGTCTTATTTCATCATTACCGACCTCAAACCACTGAGAAAAACATTCAATGTACCTTAGTTTGTGCAGTGCACCAAGAAGACCGAGAGATGGCCAAATACGTCATGATTCGTTTCAAAAACGGGACATTTATTACGCGGAATCTTTAAACAATTTGAGAAGTGGGACAAGCTCCACGGTGAAACGAGAGCTGCCTCGGTGATCGACATCATTCGATCAAATTTCTTTTAACGTTGTCATGCTCAACTACAGACAAAATGGATTTTTTTGTTTCGCACAGGTCTTTTGTTGTCGCAATCAGGTGCTTTGTGTATCGGTCGCTACGACTTGTTCTGCTTCAGTACAAGTCCACTCCGCACTGCTTCAGTTGCGAGTGGTGCCTTACGTCACTTCACGAACACTAGTACGTGCAGAGGAATCCTTCTCGTTAGGACAACTACCTTAAAGAGGGTTAAATGAAAAATGTATTAATATGGTAACGGGGCACTACGACTTGTACTGTTTCAGTACAAGTCCACTTCGCACTGCTTCAGTTGCGAGTGATGCCTAAGTTATTTCACGTATACTAGTACGTGCAGAGAAAGACTCCTCTTAAGGTAATTAGCTTAAGAGGGTAAAATGAATACTGTATTAAATATAATTAAGTGTCTCTTGTTCTACCTTTGTAAACGCTAACTTAATTATAATCTAATACTAAACATGTAAATGAATTCTTATCTGTAACTCTCTCTTTGATTACTCCTACAGCTGATAAGTCTGCGAATTAAAATGGTATATTGGTCTATAACTATTTACGGATAAGAATTCTGAATATTATTATATACAGTAATATCCTCCAAATATTTTCTACCTTTTAGATAATATATTAATTAACAACCTTTAAGTTTTGATTTCATGTTACGATACACCCCGTTACATCACCCCTCCCTTAAACGACAATCACTCTAAATTTCTCGAATGGAGTGGTCGCTATGTGACCACTTAATTTTTAAACCGATGTTGATTGGTCAGATCCATCATTTTAAATTCCATCGCATGAAGGATCAACTCATGCCGGGTGACGATAGTGCTGCGCCTTCGGCTGCGGTTCGTGCAGCCGCGGGTGACGCACTGATAGCTCTTGCGACAAACGGAACGTCTGCCGTAGTGTCTTCCACTCTCACAACACTAGATGTTGCGAGTGCACGTGGTGATTCACCACGTGAATACGACCCCTCTTTGGAGGTCGACTACGAATGCGAGTCGGATGAAGTGGCCGACTCGGGGAGAATGGAACAGTCGCCTGATATACATCTGGCGACTGACAATGAGCCTTCGAATGAGAGAGCTCATTCTGATACACAAGTAAACAGTCTATTTGGATCCCACGATGAGGATGATCCCTCATCGCCCGTACGATCTCCCATACGGTCACCTGAACGTACTCTGTGCAAGGTGACGACGATGGCATAAGCCATCGTAAGAAAGTTCCTGTGGTACTTCTGCTTCAGTGGGTACCACTCAGGGGAGTGAAGACAGTAGAATTTCTCATCTCGCCCCTGAAAAGAATCCGTGGCTTTTGTCAGAACGGCTTATCAATAGCTTGTCTGGAGAAACAACTCCTCACAATAAATATCCCTTATCTATTGCGACAAAGCTACGTGGCCTTGATCCCATCGCGAAGAACTTTCGCGCTGAGGAAGATTTTTATATCGATGCTTTTCTTAAGCATCGATGATTTAGTGGGCAACAATAAGTGAGATAAATCTCGCTTATGCAAGCTTGGAGTGCGTTCATTCGCAATGTCAAAGACATTGGACGCGAAGCTTGGCTTCAAAACCTTAACGCGAATCGCGTTAAAATTGAGAAAAAAACTCCAACCAATACAAAGTATAAATTGCATCGGTTGTCACGTGAGGCTGGGCTTCCATGCCTCACGTGGGGTGATTCCTGTCCGTGTTGTGTAGACAACTCGAAGAGGGTAAATGGGACGTCTATTCCCTTTCTTCGCCCTGGGCAAGGGCTCGCATCTCTATTGAGATGCGTGACACGATTGACGTTTTGCAATCGATTTACATGCGCCAGGGGCGCGTGTTTTCCGATGGGCCTTCTGAACCATCGGGTGGATCTCGTCATACTGACGGAAGAGGCCCTCAACGTCAAAAAAACAGTTGGGAACGAGGCTCCCAGCTGTCATGCGAGGGCGGAGCCGACCAACGTAAAACGTAGGATGCGTTCGCATCCTACGTGGCAATTCTTTTCTGTACGTTCCACAACGAAACAGTGCACGGAAAAAAACAACAAACTTGGGTAGTATTTTACTGCTACACACATTAGTGACTAATCGCTTAGGTAAGTTTACCGTAGAGAGTAGCACTAGGTCAATAATTCTAAATGAATG
>NC_090621.1:1073683-1077488 GCF_004359215.1 Bremia lactucae
ACGTCTTTTCTAGGTATCGGCGTTTGAGCCGGTACCGTTGCAGCATTCAGTTTGTTGAATGCGTGCACTATCCGCCACCCTCCTGAGGCCTTTCGTCCACAGAAGGTCGGAGAGCTATGTAGGGAGGTTGATTCCCTTACATGGCCCGCTTTGAATTGATCGGTAAATAATTTAATCGATCGCAAGAACTTGTTCACGAGGAAGTGGCCACTGCTTCATGACACAGTGCTTCGAGCTCGGTTTGAGCTCGATCTCATGTTGATTGCCTTTATCCTTAGGCAACTTGCATGGAACTGCTTCAGGGAATACATCCCTGAATTCTATTAAATCCTTGTATAGAGAATTTCCCTTCAGTGACTCTTAAGATTGAGTAGTGTGTCTTTCAATTCGAGTCTCCACATCGAGGACACTTTCGTCCATCGATGAGCTGCTGAGAACCCGTTCGTTCTCTGCAAAAATTACCGCTGACCGAATGTCGGTAACGTGATCGTCCTCTGTGATGAAAACGCAGATCTGCTTTATTTTACCACCATGTAATCCCTCAAGAACCGCTTAGGTTTAGGGTAAGTAATTGAATTATCTTCGAAGTTAACTTCGAAGGCGCACACAGATCAAGCTTTTAAGCGCCTACTCTTGAACCTTTATTTACCAAGACATTTAATGTCTCGGTTTCTTTCTGGAATTTATCCATAGGCTGCCGAGGGATTATTCCCTCGGGATGCTGAAGTCTAGTCGCTTCAGCATTTTCTATTTGAGGAGATTTTAATGATGTACGTAAGGACCTCATCGCTCAACGTCTTCCGAATGTGATTGCGCTATCACAGTCGGGACCTCTACGGCCGACACCCTACTCGACCTAGGATTATCATGTTGTCCCTTTGGGGCAACCGGTATACTCCTTGAATGTCGCCCACCAGGCGTACATTCATGTCTCAGTCCACTCGACTTCTTCGAGTTGCGGACCTTCGGCGCTGCCTGTGCATTAGTACAGCTGCCAGCAGCTGACTCCACAGTGTGATTGCCAATCACACTGTGATCTTGTGCAGTTGTACTAGCGATCGTTTCACAAGTGAGGCCATCGCACTCACTCGTAGTACATCCACACGCTTGTGGACGCTCCAAGACGTTCACTAGATGGCCATCTGATGAACAAGTAGCAGGCATCTTTACGGATCGATACTGCCAGCTGATCCTTGGCTCGTATTTTCTGACCTAAGATGACATCAAATTTGTCATCCGAATCCAGTACGATGAGATCATCATCATGCTGTAAATCTCTTAACGTGTAGTAAAATTTCACTTCACGTTTCATTACTGTTATCGATTTGCCTGTTGCTAGACGCACCGTCATCCTCGTTGGAGTGATGTCGCGCTCAACATACTTGAGCCTACGACCCTCTAGTGACTGGCGACGAATAAAGTTATTCGACGCTCCGCAGTCTACTAGGGCTGTAAGTGAAAAATCATTTGTCACTTTTAACTTCAAGGTGATAAGGGATACATCATCATTAGGTGCAGAGACCCATAATGATTGTGTGTCTGGAGCAACTTTAGTCAAGAGATTTGCGAATTCTCTTGAGGTTGCTGCATCAGAAGGGCGTTGCGCCCCTACTGACCCCGACCGTTTTTTAGCGGTCCACCTCGCTGTTGCGATTTCACAACAACGTCGGACCCGCAACCGTTGCCTTTTTGGCATACGATCCAAAATTACGTTCAGTGCCTTTTGGTGCTGGACGTGGGGCACCACACTCATGAGCGTAGTGTCCCAATTTTTGGCAGCGATGGCATTTCTGCGATCGCTTATTATTCGAAAAGCGAGGTCTCTCGCTTTCGACATAGGAAAGGTCCATGAGTTCTGGACCTCCTAACTCGTGTCGTTTTGGTTGACGATATGATGAAGAACTAGCTTGAGCCTGTCTCAAGCTAAAGTCCTCCTGTTCCGCTACTGATATTGCTTCTTCAAGCGTATCCAGTTCCAAGTGGAACAAGTGGGTTTTTACGGGACCATCCGTAAGACCTTGCATGAACTCCGTAATCAACGTGTGTTCATGTACTGGGTTATTGGTAATACAACTCGCTAAGAGTCGTATGTTCCGGGCATATGCGTGCAGATCACGCTTGCCATGCTTGAGTTTCAGAAGCTCTGAACGAGCTCTGAACTTAGCCCTAGGCGGTTCAAACGTTTGTTTGAGTCTGGTTTTAAAAGCCTCTAGCGACCCAAAGACGTATGAGTCGCGCATCTTAGGCCCAATGCCCAAGTTTTGGCACGACCTGCCACATTTTATTGAGAGAATGCGACTTGCATTTGCTCGGCGAAGATGTGACGTGCCCTTATGGCATCGTCCAACTCGACGAGCCATCTCAAGAGGGAGTCTTCAACGACTCCCCTATACTTAGATATGTGAATCTGTAAAGTTTCGAGACGACTCGTTTGCATCATTCCAAGTACAGGAGTCTGAACCTATTGTAACCTCAACAGTTCTGCCTGTTGAGAGCCTTGCTAATTCAGCAAGGCAACTGTTTCCTTCATCTCGTCAAGTTCATGTTGTGTGAACCTTGGACGGACTACAAAGTGCTATCAGGTGTAACGGGGCACTTCGACTTGTACTGCTTCAGTACAAGTCCACTTCGCACTGCATCTGTTGCGAGTGGTGCTTTACGTTATTTCACGTCCACTAGTACGTGCAAAGGAAGACTTATCTTTAAGGTTACTAGCTTAAAGGGGGTAAAATGAACACTATATTATTATAATGAAGTATCTCCTGTATCTATCTTGCAAATGCTAACTTAATTATATTCTAATACAAAACATGCAATTGAATTATTATTTTATCTGTATCTCTCTTTTGTTTATCTCTACAGCTGATTAGTCTGCGGACTTAATAAATATATTGGTCTATCCTATTTTTGGATATCAATTCTGAACATTAGTATATAAAGTAATATCCTCCAAATATTATCTACCTTTTTAGTAATATATTAATTAACAACCTTTAAATGTTAATTCCATGTAACGTTACACCCCGTTACAAGCATGGCAACGTTAAAAAAGTCTTTGATCGAATGATGTCGATCACCGAGGCAGCTCTCGTTTCACCGTGAAGCTTGTCTCACTTCTCAAATTGTTAAAAATTTCCGCGATATAAATATCACGATTGTGAACGATTCATAACTTATGTAACGGGCTAGAGTTGCCCTAATGTTACACAGTCCCCATTTAGTACATTTGATACTTAAGGGGATGCTCAATTACTAAATAATAGTAATTAGACCCAACACTCGGGTGTCGTGCACATTTGCGACCAACCCTTGTGGATGTGATGCACATGGGTGCAATTACATTAGGATGGATGACGCCCAGCGTCATCCATGATGACGGCTAGCGTCATCATTTACGCGAGGTAGTTATAAAGAAACGCTCGCAATGCATATTTAATGATATCTATAGAGATAACATTTTAATTGGTAGAAATAGGTATTTGAATTTAATTCTATTAAATATAAATCAGTCTGAAAATTACTACCTACTTGGTAGGTTGTAATTTTTAGACGAGGAGAAGGATTGACGCTCCCATGACGACACTTTACCAGAGTTCTTAGTGTGTTGGGTGAGGTCGCTTGCGCGCCCACCACAACGACCTCACTGCACGCAAAAGAAGCAGGTGCAAACCGCTTCCTCGCTGTGCTAGGGTGTGTGCTGAAGTAGAGCGTGGCCGCATTACGACGTGCCCGCCTACACTTGGTAGCACTTGAAATCCCTCCCACGACCCGCATCTCTGCGTGTGCACGTGAGGATGAGCCTCAA
>NC_090621.1:1077588-1088293 GCF_004359215.1 Bremia lactucae
AACAGAACGCGTAAATCGCGTCCTCGAAGAGATACTTCGACGTTACGTCCAATCGTATCCGAATTGGAGCGAGTTTTTACCGATGGTCAAATATGCCATCAATAATTCTATGCATGCGTTTAACACGCATACACCATTTTTTGTGAATGGCTTACGCCATCCTCGCATACTCACCCAATTAGAGGGATCCTCTAGTTTAAGGGGGGTGGACTCGCAGGAGCAAAACCAATTCTGGTTCATGCTCATCACGCGTCGAAAATATCAACGACGCGAGTGATGTCGATGTCGAAGAAAACGACATCGAAAATGAGAGTGATCTCATGGCAGTAGGCACAAAGGGTACTGAAAAAGACCAAACAAATGAGTTAACAGAAGAGTTTCTGCAATCTCGGGAGTCAATAATCCGTTTGGTTCAGGATTCCATTGCTAACGCAATGAACTGACAGAAACGGAAAGCGGACAAACATGGAAGAGCAAATGTTCATTCATTTAAAATTAATGACCTAGTGCTACTCTTTACGGTAAACTTACCTAAGCGATTAGTCACTAATGTGGGTAGCAGTAAACTACTACCCAAGTTCATTGGTCCTTTTCGTGTACTGCATCACAGGGGCAACGCGTAAACAATAGAATTGCCACGAAGGATGCGAACGCGTCCTACGTTTTACGTTGGTCGGCTTCGCCCCTCCCATCAGTACGCAACTTCTTCCAAGGACGGATTTGACTACCCGTTTCAAGAATCCCTGAAAGATTCTTGTGACCGCGAACCAGGTTCTCATGTTGAACCTGAAGTTTCTCATGCCGGTTCCGAATATCCTCGAAACTACGATGAGCTGACGACAGCTCATCGCGAACAGCATGATAGTTCCGCTCGTACTCCAACAGGGAGTACGCACTTTTCGAACGGTCTTCCAACCGCTCGATATGGTGAGCCTGCACCGTCTGCTCTAACGAGCGACGCTTGCCGCGCTCGTTTTCAAGTTCCTCCTCCAAATCATGGATGAATTGATCGATTTTGTCGATCCTCGACATGAGATCCGACATACCGTTCGGATCTAATTTCCCCTCCTCCACCACAACCTTTGGTGGACTCCCACGGTGGTCAACATCTCCTTGTAGAACGTATCCAGAGCCACCGTGATGTGAAGGGGTAGCGAACGAATTATCTTGCTCGCTGGCGTGGTTTTCCACCTTCGCATGACAGCTGGGAGCCTCGTTCCCAGCTGATTGTTGACGTTGAGGGCCTCGTTTGTCAGTATGACAAGACCCACCCGATGGTTGAGAAGGCCCATAGGAAAACACGCGCCCCTGGCGCCTGTAAATCGATTGCAAAACGTCAATCGCGTCACGCATCTCAATAGAGATGCGAGCCCTTCCCCAGGGGGAAGAAAGGGAGTATTCATCTCCTTTCACTCGTTTCGTATTGTCGACACAACATGGACACGGGTCGCCCTACGTGAGGCATGGAAGTCCTGCCTCACGAGACGACCGGTGCAATTTTAAACCTTGCACCGGTTGGATTCGTTTCTCAAACTTAACGCGAATTGCGTTAGGACTTTGAAGCCGCATCCAATGTCTTTGACATTGGAAAAAAACGCGCTTCAGGCTTGCATTAACGAGATTTTATCTCGCTTGTTGTTGCCACTATACCATCGATGCTTAAGAAAACCATCGAGGTAAAAATCTTCCTTAGCGCAAAAGTTCTTCGCGCTGGGATCCAGGCCATGTAGCTTTGCCGCAATAAATAAAGGATATTAATTGTGAGGAGTTGTCTCTCCAGACAAGTTACTGACTAGCCGTTCGGGTAAAGCCACGGCTTTTTCTCAGGGTAAGACGAGACATTTTATTGTATGTACTCGGACACGGACCATGCGTCATTACGCACGGCCCTAAACAGTCCACACCTCTCGCAAAGAATGGCGAGGTGGCTATCCTTCTTTACGGAGAATAATTTCTTCGTAGAATATAAACTAGAACGACTTAATGTCGTCGCTAATGCGTTATCACGCTGACCCGATTTCGAGCCGGCTGTGCACTCGAGCAGTGAAAATAATCCCACTGTTGCAACACTCATTACAAGTGTTCCATCATCACCTCTGTTTGATGACATAAAAAAGCCTACACAGAAGATAAAGACCTTCTCCATTTAATCGATCATCTCATGAATTCATTTAATAAATCTTTTAAAGATTTACCGGCTTTATACCGATTGTCGTCCGATCGATACACAACCCGCAACGACTTACTGTACTACATAGCCGTTGCCAACGACATTCCACGTGTTGTCGTCCCTACTCACAATGATTTGCGCTAGCGCATCATGTATGAGTGTCACGATGCACCAACAAGTGGGCATCGTGGACATGAAAAAACTTGTCTCACAGTAAGTCGCGACTTTTACTGGTCCCGTTAGTATCACTTCGTGCGCAGGTACTTTCGTGCTTGCGAGGTATGTCGACGGATGAAGCCTAGCCCTTCATCTTTTGCACCTTTCAAAACTTTCCCACTTCCGGCAGAATGTTGGCAGTCCATATCTATGGACTTCGTCTTCGGATTTCATGAAGCCGTCACAAAAATAATGGAATCCTTGTTTTTGTAAACAGATATAGCAAGATGGTACATCTTGTTGCAGTACCAGAACTGATCCTGGCTCCGGGTTGTGCCCGTTCTTTATCGACACGATATTCAAACTGCACTGTTTACCCGTGAACTGGTCTCGGATAGAGATTTACGGTTCACGACGGAGTTTTAACAATCCGTGATCCGATCTTGCGGAACTCGGCTGACTATGTCAACTTCTAATCATTCAGAGACGGATGTCCAGACGCAACTCGCAAATCGCGACCTTGAAGAGATACTTCGAGGTTACGTCCAATCGTGTCCGAAAATTGGAGCGAGTTTTTACCGATGGTCGAATTCGCCATCAATAATTAGGTGCATGCGTCTACAAAGCATACACCGTTCTTCGTGAATGGCTTACGCCATCCACGCATACCCACCCAATTAGAGGGATCCTCTAGTTTAAGGGGGGTGGACTCGCAGGAGCAAAACCAATTCTGGTTCATGCTCATCACGCGTCGAAAATATCAACGACGCGAGTGATGTCGATGTCGAAGAAAACGACATCGAAAATGAGAGTGATCTCATGGCAGTAGGCACAAAGGGTACTGAAAAAGACCAAACAAATGAGTTAACAGAAGAGTTTCTGCAATCTCGGGAGTCAATAATCCGTTTGGTTCAGGATTCCATTGCTAACGCAATGAACTGACAGAAACGGAAAGCGGACAAACATGGAAGAGCAAATGTTCATTCATTTAAAATTAATGATCTAGTGCTACTCTTTACGGTAAACTTACCTAAGCGATTAGTCACTAATGTGGGTAGCAGTAAACTACTACCCAAGTTCATTGGTCCTTTTCGTGTACTGCATCACAGGGGCAACGCGTAAACAATAGAATTGCCACGAAGGATGCGAACGCGTCCTACGTTTTACGTTGGTCGGCTTCGCCCCTCCCATCAGTACGCAACTTCTTCCAAGGACGGATTTGACTACCCGTTTCAAGAATCCCTGAAAGATTCTTGTGACCGCGAACCAGGTTCTCATGTTGAACCTGAAGTTTCTCATGCCGGTTCCGAATATCCTCGAAACTACGATGAGCTGACGACAGCTCATCGCGAACAGCATGATAGTTCCGCTCGTACTCCAACAGGGAGTACGCACTTTTCGAACGGTCTTCCAACCGCTCGATATGGTGAGCCTGCACCGTCTGCTCTAACGAGCGACGCTTGCCGCGCTCGTTTTCAAGTCCCTCCTCCAAATCATGGATGAATTGATCGATTTTGTCGATCCTCGACATGAGATCCGACATACCGTTCGGATCTAATTTCCCCTCCTCCACCACAACCTTTGGTGGACTCCCACGGTGGTCAACATCTCCTTGTAGAACGTATCCAGAGCCACCGTGATGTGAAGGGGTAGCGAACGAATTATCTTGCTCGCTGGCGTGGTTTTCCACCTTCGCATGACAGCTGGGAGCCTCGTTCCCAGCTGATTGTTGACGTTGAGGGCCTCGTTTGTCAGTATGACAAGACCCACCCGATGGTTGAGAAGGCCCATAGGAAAACACGCGCCCCTGGCGCCTGTAAATCGATTGCAAAACGTCAATCGCGTCACGCATCTCAATAGAGATGCGAGCCCTTCCCCAGGGCAAAGAAAGGGAATAGACATCCCCTTTTACCCTCTTCGAGTTGTCTACACAACACGGACAGGGATCACCCCACGCGAGGCATGGAAGCCTAGCCTCACGTGACAACCGATGCAATTTATCCTTTGCACCGGTTAGAGTTCTTTTCTCAAATTTAACGCGATTCGCGTTAAGGTTTTGAAGCCAAGCCTCGCGTCCAATGTCTTTGACATTGCGAATGAACGCACCTCAGGCTTGCATAAGCGGGACCTTATCTCGCTTATTGTTGCCACTAAATTATCGATGCTTAAGAAAAACATCGAGATAAAAATCTTTCTCAGCGCGAAAGTTCTTCATGCTGGGATCACGGCAATGTACCTTTGTCGCAATAAATAAGGGATATTTTTTGTATGAAGTAGTCTCTCTAGACAAGCTATTGATTAGCTGTTCACGCAAAAGCCACGGCTTCTTTTCAGCGGCGAGGCGAGACATTTTATTGTCTTCACTCCCCTGAGTGGTACCTACTGAAGCATGGGTACCGCAAGAACTTTTAGTACGATGGCTTATGCCATCGTCATCACTTGCACAGAAACATATGCAGGTGACCGTACGGGAAACGGAACGGGCGATGAGGATACATTCTCATCGTCGGAACCAAACAAACTATTGACTCGTTTATCAGAATGAGCCCTCTTTTTCGAAGGCTCATAGTCAGCCGCCTGACGTCTATCAGGCGACTGTTCTATTCTCCCCGAGTCGGCCATTTCTTCCGACTCGCATTCGTAGTCGACCTTCAAAGAGGGGTCAAATTCACGTGGTAAACCACCTCGTGCACCTGCAACATCTAGTATTGGGCGAGTAGAAGATACTACGGCAGACGGAACGTCTGCCGCAAGAGACACTAGTGCGTCACCCGTGGCTGCATAAACCGCAGCCGAAGGCGACGCACCACCAGCTCCCGCACGGATTTATTCTTCATCCGATAGAATTTAAAATGCTTGTTTTGACCAAATAACGTTATTTTTTATGAAGTGGTCACATAGTGACCACTCTATCCAATGACAGTTAGAGTGATTGTTGTTTAAGGGAGAAGTGTTGTAACGAGGTGTATCGTTACATGAAATTAAAACTTAAAGGTTGTTAATTAATATATCATCTAAAAGGAAGAATACTTGGAGAATTTTACTTTATATAGTAATGCTCGGACTTCTTATTCAGAAATAGGTATAAGCCGTCATATCTATTTATCCCGCAGACAAATCAGCTGTAAACGTAATCAAAGAGAGAGAGACAGATAAGATTTCAATTGCATGTTTAGTATTAGTTATTAGTTAAGTTAGCATTAACAGATAGAAAGAAGAGAAACTTAACTATATTAATACAATTTTCATCTAACCCTCTTTAAGGTAGTTGCCCTAAAGAGAAGTCTTCCTCTGCACGTACTAGTGTACGTGAAGTGACGTAAGGCACCACTCGCAAACTGAAGTAGTGCGAAGTGGGCTTGTACGAAGCAGTACAAGTCGTAGTGCCCCGTTACGCAAAACACCTGAACACGACAACCATCTATGATTACGTCTTTTCTAGGTATCGGCGTTTGAGCCGGTAATGTTGTAGCAATCAGTTTGTTGAATGCGTGCACTATCCGCCACCCTCCTGTGGCCTTTCCTACACAGAAGGTTGGAGAGCTATGTGGAGAGGTTGACCTCCTTACATTGCCCACTGTTAATCGATCGGTAAAGGATTTAATCGATCGCAAGTACTTGTTCACGAGGCAGTGGCCACTGCTTCATGACATAGTACTTCGAGCCCGATTTGAGCTCGATCTCATGTCGAGTGCTTTTATCCTTAGGCAAATCGCATGGAACTGCTTCAAAGTATACATTCCGAAATTCTAGTAAATCCTCGTATAGAGGTTTTCTCTTGAGTGACTCCCAAGATTGAGTAGTGTATCTTTCAATCCGAGTCTTCACAACATGGACACTTTCGTCCATCGATGAGCTGCTGAGAACCCATTCGTTCTCTGCAAAAATTACCACTGACCGAATGTCGGTTGCGTAAACGTTCTTTGTGACGAGTTCGCAGATCTGCTTTATTTTACCACCGTGCAAATCCCTCAAGAACCGCTTAGGTTCTAAGTTTAGTAATTGAGTTATCTCCGAAGATAACTTCGAAGGCGCATACAGATCAAGAGTATAAGCGCCTACTCTTGAACGGTTATTAACAACGACATTTAATGTCTCGGTTTCTTCCTGAAATTTATCCACAGGCTGCCGAGGGATCAACCTCTCAGGATGCTGAAGTCTAGTCAGTTCAGCAACAATTCTTTAAAAGGATTTCTGCTTAAGTACGTGGGAACCTCTCCCATCAACGTGTTTCGAGTGCGATTGCGCTATCACAGTCGGGTCCACTACAAATGACTCTCTACTCGACCTAGGATCATCGTGTTGTCCCTTTAGGGCAACCGGTATACTCCTTAAATGTCGCCCTCCAGGCGTACATTCAAGTCTCAATCCACTCGACTTCTTCGAGTGGTGGACCTTCGGCGCTGCCTGTGCATTAGCATAGCCGCCGGCAGCTGACTCCACAGGTGATTAGTAATCACGCTGTGATCTTGTGCAGTCGTACTAATGACCGTACCACAAGTGAGGCCATCACACTCACTCGTAGTACATCCACACGCTTGTGGACGCTACACGACGTTCATCAGATAGCCATCTGATGAATAAGTTGTGTAGTTGGGCATAAGCGTAATTGTCACGCTTTCTCTGCTTCAATTCCAGGAGCTCGGCTCAAGCGCTAAAATTCGGCACGTGGCGCTCATGTATTTGCCTGAGCTGAGTCCTTTAGACCTCATACGACCCAAAGACTAATGGGTCGTGAAACTTGAGCCCCAAGGCCCAAGATTTGGCACGTCCGGTCAAGTTGGAAATGCTTAATTTCAATTTCGTCGCATCAACACTGATACGGTCAGCTTCAATGGCGTCATCTAATTCGACGAACAGCAGCAACAGCTATCGCTGTTATAGGTTTTATAGCGATGGTAATGACAAATATTATACGAGTCAAATTAATGAATTTCATCGATCTTTCCGTTCCAGATAATTTTTCCATCTTAAAAGGAAATTGCCTTCAACTGCCGTAAACTTAATGACTTCAATTTTTGAGCCGACGTAGAAACGTCGGCTCGCTAGCCGAATGTAAATGCTGCTACTTTGTCATCACTTCTATAATAGTCACGTTAGAACCTAAAGGTTTAACGGTATCGGCCCTTGGTGATATTGCGGCCTTATCAATCGCCACTGAGTCAAGCGATGCAGGTGAATTGGACCAGTCACCTACAATTGTTGTAGCAGGTGACTTGTCCCCGTCACCTGCAATGTCATCAGCACATGATATACTTCAGTCACCTCCAATAAGAGAATAGGGTGATATATCTCTTGCAGTAGAAGCATTAGCGTCTACTAAAATATTTGCCTTACTGACAGCTACACTGATCCGTGCAGCTGCCTTCATCTGGGGAAGCTACACACAATGTTTGTGTGTGAGGAGCGACTATCGTCAAAAGTCCTGCAATTTGTTTTAGCGTTGCTGAACCAGTAGAGAGCTCCGCGCCTACTGACCCCGACCATTTTTTGACGTTCCGCCTCACAGTTGCGATTTCGCAACAGCGCCAGATCCGCGTCCTCCGTAGTTCCAGTCAACCTACACTGCTTACAATGAAGGTGATGGGCCTCGAAACTTCACGTACACAAAGCTACAGAGGAAGGTATCTATGACGCTGAGGTAATTTAGCTTCTAGGGTCTACACGAAGGCTGAAATTAGAGAGAAGTGAAACAGTTTTAATATATTAGGCTCCTACATAACGACCTTCTATCTACTACTGACTTAATGATATTAATAACTTATTATTTTTGGCGCCTACTCGCGCACCGCCCAATCGTGTCTTGTGAGGAATGGCGGCGGGATTAAGTTTAACTCATATCAACCAATTAATAGAACTAACTTTTATTGCGTCAATATTATTAATATTGGTAAAATTGGGAACTCTTAAGTCAAATAATTAATAAAGATCATTATTTGTACTTCTTTGCTTATTTCCTTTTATAGAACATATCTGCATCATTACTAATTTTGAAAACAATAGTTATATAACAGTACACCGCGTTACACATAAAAAAAAAGATTTGCAAAAGTAAATTTTGATGGGATAATTTTTAAATATATTTTTTTCAGAATATTGTTTTTTTTATTTTTCAGAAAATAACTTCTTAAAAAGAAACCGTACCCTAAACCAACACATGTGAAGTCGCGATCAAGTCATCGAAAGGAGCAAGTACTTACAGGGATGATGATGCTTCGCGTGTAAAGCATAACTCTCAAAAGGACCTGAGCAAATTAATTAGCCATCAATCTTCGTTTAAATGAACAATAAACGTTGAGTTCTTCAATCCTAGTGCCGGCCGGAAGTTTGTACTCACATTTGTATCGAGAAATGAGCCTGCGACGCTATGCAGACTCGATAAGGCGACAATGCCATTGATACAGACGTTCGCATAGCCCTGTTCTGCCTACTCTATCATGGCACTTTAGACGTCGGGTTTGAAGCCGTTGTTAAGAGAGTTATTGTTAAAGTCGCTCCTATCGCCATAGTAGAAGAACGTCAGTCCATTCTACGTGCTATACTAAAAGAATTGCATAGTCGCATGATAATTATTGCCACCATCGAAGAGCGAGCAATCGACGCAAACCTTTCAAAAAATGTGAAGATACGAGCCAGCATTAGTGCAAAGAGTGTTCTTTTAGCAATCGATCGTACGAATTGGTCACCGAAAGGCATCGAAATTATCCTTCGTCGAGACAAGAAAGTGATTGGAAGCTCTAGCTTACATGTAACGGGCTTAAGTTGCCCTAATGCTACACAGTCCCCGTTAAGTACATTTGGTGTACTTAAGGGGATGGTCAATTACTAAATAATAGTAATTAGACCTAACACTCGGGTGTGGTGCACATTTGTGACCAAAACCTGTGGATGTGATGCACATGGGTGCATTCACATTATGAGGGATGATGCCCAGCGTCATCCGTTACGCGAGGTATCTATAAAGATACGCTCGCAATACATACTAAATGATATCTATAGAGATAATATTTTAATTGGTAAAAATAGGCATTTGTATTTAATTTTATTAAATATAAATCACTCTCAAAACTACTTCCTTCTTGGTAAGTGCGCACGAGGAGACGGATTACCGCTCCCGTGACGACACTTAACCAGAGTTCTTATTGTGTTGGGTGAGGTCTCTACCGCTCCCGCCACAATTGCCTCTCTGCACGCAAGAGAAGCAGGTTTAGCTGCTTCCTCGCTGTGCTAGGGTGTGTGTTTAAGTAGAGCGTGGCCGCATTACGACGTGCCCGCCTACACTTGGTAGCACTTGAAATCCTTCCCACGACCCGCATCTCTGCGTGTGTACGTGGGGATGAGCCTCAATATTAATTGGGATCATTTTCCCCACCTCTCCGAACATCATCGGGAGGTGGCAGGGCTAATGGCGCAGGGACTTGGTCAACAAGCCCTGGTCAGGCTCCTGAGTAGTCCTCCTGAGCAACATGTTGCTCAGTCGGAGCAGTTTGAGGCATTCGTGCTCGGACAGCGGAGGGCCGCGTCCGAGGCACAGAGCCATGCTGCGGCGGAGTCCGTCACTCAGACTCAGGATGAGCTGAGGCATGAGCAGGCTCGGAGCGAGGCTCTCAACAGGACTGTTGAGATGCTCTCTGCCCGGCCGCATCAGCCGAGGCCCATTCGGATGGACCCGCCCAAGTTCGATGGAACTGCGGCGCACACGATTGTCCACTGGCTTTTAGCCGTGGAGCAATGTGGTGTCGCCCAGCTCATCGAGGACGACAGCCGGATGGTGTCGTACGCTATGTCGCATCTGCGCGGTAAGGCCTCAGAGTGGGCTTACTCGGCGCTTATGGCGGACAGAAAAGCGTTCCCCTCATGGGCGATCTTTAAGGATAAGATTCGCGCCATGTACCAGCCGCCGAACAACGAAGTGTTGCTTCAGGCGCGCTTCTTTGGGGCGCGACAGGCGAAGCGATCTCTGCAAGAGTATGTGCAAGAGATGCGCTCGCTGTCCGCATCCATAACCGTAGGTCCGATTCCGGAGCACATTAAGGTGCCCACGTTTATGAACGGACTACGGCATGGCCCATCGCGACAGGCCCTTTTCAGAAAGGTGCCGTCGACGATGGAAGAGGCAATCCAAATTGCCTTAGTTGAGGAGCAATCCTACAACAGTGCCTCGGCGACAGCTTGGTATAAGCCGTCGGCCGAGAGGACAGATGCCACTCCTATGGAGTTGGGCAATGCAGACGTGGTCTGTTTTAAATGCGGCAAGCGCGGCCATATGATGGCTCGCTGCTATGCCAGGGTCCCTGCTGGGGCAAAAATGCCCAGCAAGAGGACTCCCTTCCCAAAGGGCGATGGCAAGAACCAGCGTGCGAGACGCATGAGTTCTGC
>NC_090621.1:1092369-1096457 GCF_004359215.1 Bremia lactucae
TTAATTATTTATAATTTAAAAACCTTTCCCTAGCTAAATTTTAAAATAGATTTTGGCTGTCCGATTTATATTTGGCGGCGACCACAATTATTCTCCATAATAAATGGAATTTAAGTAGCTAACTATTTTAAAATTAGAGTAAAGGGTATTTTACCCATAAAGTCAATGTACCACAATTACGGTTCTTTAATCGATGTGCCCCATTACACCCTCCCCCATCAGACTGTTGACACTGAGTGACAACATTCATTTCATTTCCTCTTTGAGGTTGGAACCTAAACAGCTAAACGTTCGGTTGTGTTTTTCATTCCTTTGTCCCATGACAATCAAGCGTGAGTCATAGACTCTTAGTATGTTCCTCGACAAAGACGGAATGGTGGACTTTGAAAGTCACTCTCACTTAGAGGAGGATAAAAAAGCGCGTCGTTCGCTCACACCATCTCCTCCGGATGAAGGTCGACGGGCCCTAAATCCGTTCTTAGAACGTGATACCGCTGATGTCTTAACTGCATGGAGCAGGACACGGGACCCTGAATCCAACATCATAAAGAATCCGCTCGATGAAGAGCAAGAGCAGATAGTCCTTATAGAGGAAGATATTTTCGTCGAGCTGCCGAAATAGCGAAAGCTAAAGCTCAAAGCGAATATAGATTTACTCCGCTTAGTGCAGACGAGCGTCTCAAAGAGATAGCGGGTCATAGCTTCGCCATCTGGATGTCTGGTGACCCGGCGAGGACGCCGAACAAGATCGCTGCCAGCGACGCTCATCTTTTTACGTGATCAAGCCCGTGGGGCTTCAATGACTTCGTTGAGGGGAATCCCAATCGTTTTGTTTCCAAACGAAACAAGGAGTGAAAGCGAAGTCTCATTTGAGAACTGGCCCCACCGGGCCCGCCGACTTCGTAATAACTGAAATATCAGAGAGTCTGTGGATAGACGTAGTGATCGTTTGGAACGGAAGCTTCGCTTCGATTTCGCTAAGCTTAAGGCCGAAGGCCAGTTACGTTTGGCATTTATGCCACAGAACGAAGAAAGGCCTAGCCGATATTTCAGTGCTTCGGTTGACTGTAAAACCATGGAACGAAGCCGCATTGAGGCTATAGATCCACCTAATCTCACGTTTAGAGTTGACCCTGAGCTTGGCGCTCAAAACGTCAACGGCGTACGGGGAATCTTACCGAAGAGGTAACTCGAACTCCCAAGAAGTTTTCTGAAAAGTAGTACCCTAGCCACTTCACCAGATACTGGTATTGACCCTCACGACGACGTCGCTTTAAAGTTTCTCCACATGAAACTGGAGGTTCCCACGCGCATCAAGCAGTGCGGGAGGGGGCCGAAATTTCGGCGCAAGCATTTGATGCTCTTCGGCACGAGGTGCAACTTCTTCGTGAGGTCCTTGCTCGGGTTGAGAGCTCTTTTTAGGCGGTTTGGGACCTTCTTTCGACACTGGAGCGTCAACAGCCTCGTTTTAAGGGCCAGCTGGATATCCTGGTGAGGATGCAGCAATCTGCGGCACGACCGCCTGTCTCGGTGCAAGCGCCTTCAAGTCCACGTGGGAAAGATCCCCGATATGGCTTACGCAAGCCAACGTGAAACACTGGGTGTGTACGCAGCTTGCTAGGAATGTTTAGCGTATAAGCTATGCTTTTCTTACCCACGACCGTAAATGGTCCAATAAAGCACGGGCGCAATTTGGTCTTGAAGATCGCGGAAACTAAGTTGGTAGGTAAGTTCTTAACGTTTAGTAAAACTCGGTCCTCGACCATATAAGAATTAATACAGCTTCTGCCTTTGGCATCTGCTTGTTCTTTTTGTTTGTCTTGTCTTATAGCCATCGTATCCTTTACGTGTCTTAAGACACTAAATTGCATCGCGAAAAACTCGCTTACTTGTTTCCGAACGGTAACAGGGCTGATATCAGCAAGCCTATCGGCTATTTCTCCCCCACCAAGCCCTAAATCACGCAGTGGTATCGTTAATGGAACGCGTGGGTGGGTAAGACTGTTTTGATAGAGCGGAGTACAGCCTGTAGAAGCATGGACAGCGTTATTAACGCAAACTCCACCGCTGGGAGCATTGAGCTCCAGCGCGTTGGTGTCTGAGCACAAACGCTGCATAAAACGTCTTCAATGACGCGATTGACACGTTCAGTTTGACCATCGGTCTGCGGATGGTCCGCAGTGGTCATATCCAATCTGGTGCCAAGCACTCGAAAAATTAATTTCAAAATTTTCCCGTGAAACGGGGGTCCCGATAAGAGACAATTGTCACTGGCAAACCATGTTGTTGAAACACGCGATCTATAAACGGCTTTGCTGTACCCTCTCCATCAATGGAATCCGAAACGGCCGCTATGTGAGCCATTTTGATCAATCGGTCAACAAAGACCACTATACCGGAGTTGCCGACTGAATCTTTCGGTAGACCGAAAACAAAGTCTATCCTAATGGACTCCCAGCAATTTATGGGGACGGGAAGGCTCTCCAGTGGCGCAGCAGCATGTGCCGAGGGTTTAACTCGCTGGCAAGTTTCGCATGTGCGGACATATTTGCTGACTTATTCATAAACTTTGGGCCACGAATAACTCTGGCTTATAGAGCCGTAGGTCTTTTCTCTACCGAGATGACCACCAAGGACAGTATCGTGTGCCTCATAGAAAATTCGGTTCTTCAAATCCTTATCATGACTAACAACGACACGCGGAGGATCCGCTATGTCTGTGCAATAAAGCAAGAGATTGTTATCAATAGAAAATCGATGTAACCTTGCACGCAAACGTGCCGACAATTTAATACTTGAATCAGAGTTCTTTAAAGCTCGTAGCAGAGCTACACACTGTTCATCGTTGGCGTACGCCAATTAGATTAATCCAGGAATAAGCGACGAGATAGTCGGTAAATGAGAAAGCACATTATCCGGACTGCGTGATAACGCATCGGCCAAAGCATTCTGCTTGCCGGGCTTATACTTCACCTCGAAGTTGTATTCCGCGAAAAAGGATAGCCATCGGGCCATTCTCTGTGAGAGATGGAGCGACTTAGTCGCCGTGCGTAATGACGCGTAATCTGTATATATCACAAACGGCTTAGAGCCGAGCAGATGAACTCTGAATTTGACGAGAGCATACTTCATAGCAACTAACTCTTTGTCATGAACTGGGTAGTTCTTTTCTGCAGCTTCAAGCTGTTTAGACTCAAACACAATAACACGTTCATGCCATGAAATATGCATTGGCTAAAGTTAGGGTATATCTCCTAGGTTATAGACCGTTCATCTTATATACGGACCATGCGTCAACACACAAGGCCGTAAACAGCCCACACCTTTCGCAAAGAATGGCGAGGTGGCTATCCTTCTTCGCGGAGTATAATTTCTCTGTCGATTATAAACCAGGACGAATTAATGTTGTCGCTGATGCGTTATCACGCCGACCCGATTTCAAACAGCAGTGCACTCCAACAATAAAAATAATCTTACTCACTACGAGTGTTCCGTCATCAACCTGAGCTGATGACATAAAGAAAGCCTACAAAGAAGATAAGGACCTTCTATGTTTGATGGATCATTCCAACAATCCATTCGATAAATCTTAAAAAAAAAAACCGGCTTTATATCGATCGTCATCCGATCGATACACAGCACGTAATTGCTTATTGTATTACACAGCCGTTACCGGCGACACCCCACGTGTCGTCGTCCCAACTCACAATAATTTGCGCATGCGCATCATGTATGAATGTCACGATGCTCCAACAAGTAGACATCGTGGACGTGAGAAGACTTACCTCACAGTAAGTCACTACTTTTACCGGCCCCACCAGTATCAGTTTGTGCCCAAGTACATTCGTACTTGCGAGGTTTGTCAACGGGTGAAGCCTAGCCCTTCATCCCGTACACCTCTTCAACCTCTGCCACTCCCGGCAGAGTGTTGGCAGTCCGTATCTATGGACTTCGTCTAGATTCAGCAAGATGGTACATGTTGCTGCGGTACCAGAGTCGATTACGGCTCCGGGTTGTGCCCGTGTCTTTATCGACACGGTATTCAAACTCCATGGGTTACCCCGTGAATTGGTCTCGGATAGAGATCC
>NC_090621.1:1098229-1104374 GCF_004359215.1 Bremia lactucae
TTACCGATGGTCGAATTCGCCATCAATAATTCTGTGCATGCGTCTACAACGCATACACCGTTCTTTGTGAATGGCTTACGCCATCCACGTTTACCCACCCAATTAGAGGGATCCTCTAGTTTAAGGGGGGGGTGGACTCGCAGGAGCAAAACCAATTCTGGCTCATGCTCATCACGCGTCGAAAATATCAACGACGCGAGTGATGTCAATGTCGAAGAAAACGACATCGAAAATGAGAGTGATCTCATGGCAGTACGCACTAAGCGTACTGATAATGACATAAAAATTGAGAGTGATCTCATGGCAGTACGCACAAAGCGTACTGAAAAAGACAAAACAAATGAGTTAGCAGAAGAGTTTCTGCAATCTCGAGAGTCAATTATCCGTTAGATTCAGGATTCCATTGCTAACGCAATGAACCGACAGAAACGGAAAGCGGACAAACATTGAAGAGCAAATGTTCATTCATTTAAAATTAATGATCTAGTGCTACTCTCTACGGTAAACTTACCTAAGCGATTAGTCACTAATGTGGATAGCAGTAAACTACTACCCAAGTTCATTGGTCCTTTCCGTGTACTGCATCGCAGAGGCAACGCGTACACAATAGAATTGCCACGTAAGATGCGAACGCATCCTACGTTTTACGTTGGTCGGCTGTGCCCCTCCCATCAGTACGCAACTTCTTCCAAGGACGGATTTGACTACCCGTTTCAAGAATCCCCGAAAGATTCTTGTGACCGCGAACCAGGTTCTCATGTTGAACCTGAAGTTTCTCATGCCGGTTCCGAATATCCTCGAAACTACGATGAGCTGACGACAGCTCATCGCAAACAGCATGATAGTTCTGCTCGTACTCCAACAGGAAGTACGCACTTTTCGAACGGTCTTCCAACCGCTCGATATGGTGAGCCTGCACCGTCTGCTCTAACGAGCGACGCTTGCCGCGCTCGTTTTCAAGTTCCTCCTCCAAATCATGGAGGAATTGATCGATTTTGTCGATCCTCGACATTAGATCCGACATACCGTTCGGATCTAATTTCCCCTCCTCCACCACAACCTTTGGTGGACTCCCACGGTGGTCAACGTCTCCTTGTGGAACGTATCCAGAGCCACCGTGATGTGAAGGGGTAGCGAACGAATTATCTTGTTCGCTGGCGTGGTTATCCACCTTTGCATGACAGCTGGGAGCCTCGTTCCCAGCTGATTGTTGACGTTGAGGGCCTCGCCTGTCAGTATGACGAGACCCACCCGATGGTTGAGAAGGCCCATAGGAAAACACGCGCCCCTGGCGCCTGTAAATCGATTGCAAAACGTCAATTGCGTCACGCATCTCAATAGAGATGCGAGCCCTTTTTCCAGGGCAAAGAAAGGGAATAGACATCCTCTTTTACCCTCTTCGAGTTGTCTACACAACACGGACAGGGATCACCCCACGTGAGGCATGGAAGCCCAGCCTCACGTGACAACCGATGCAATTTATACTTTGCACCGGTTGGAGTTCGTTTCTCAAATTTAACGCGATTCGCGGTAAGTTTTTAAAGCCAGACTTCGCGTCCAATGTCTTTGAAATTGCGAATGAACGCGCTCCAAGCTTGCATAAGCGAGACTTTATCTCGCATATTATTGCCACTAAACCATCGATGCTTAAGAAAAGCATCGAGATAGAAATCTTCCTCAGCGCGAAAGTTCTTCGCGCTGGGATCAAGGCCATGTAGCTTTGTCGCAATAAATAAGGGATATTTATTGTGAGGAGAAGTTTCTCCAGACAAGCTATTGATAAGCCTTTCTGGTAATAGCCACGGCTTCTTTTCAGGGGCGAGACAAGACATTATACTGTTTTCACTCCCCTGAGTGGTAACCACTGAAGTAGGGGTACCACAAGAACTTTTCTTACGATTGGCTTACGCCATCGGCGTCACCTTGCACAGAGACATGTGCAGGGGGCCGTATGGGAGATCGTATGAGCGATGAGGGATCATCCTCATCGTCGGATCCAAATAGACTGCTTACTTGTCTATCCGAATGAGCTCTCTAATTCGAAGGCTCAAAGTCAGCCGCCTGACGGATATCAGGCGACTGTTCCATTCTCCCCGAGTTGGCCATTTCGTCCGACTCGCACTCGTAGTCGACCTCCAAGGAGGGGTCGCATTCACGTGGTGAATTCTCACGTGCACTCGCAACATCTAGTGTTGTGCGAGTGGAAGACACTACTACAGACGTTCCGTCTGCCGCAAGAGATAGCAGTGCGTCAACCGCGGCTGCACGAACCGCAGCCGAAGGCGCAGCACTATCATCACCCCGCAAGAATTGTTCATTCATGCGATGGAATTTAAAATGATGGATCTGACCAATCAAAAACATTTTAAAAATTTTAGTGGTCATTTAGCGACCACTCCATCCAATGACATTCAGAGTGATTGTCGTTTAAGGGAGGGGTGATGTAACGGGGTGTATCGTTACATGAAATTAACACTTAAAGGTTGTTAATTAATATATTATCTAAAAGGTAGATAATATTTGGAGGATATTACTGTATATAATAATATTCAGAATTCTTATCCGTAAATAGTTATAGACCAATATACCTATTTATTTCGCAGACTTTTCAGCTGTAGGAGTAATCAAAGAGAGAGTTACAGATAAGGTAGAGATAAGAATTCATTTACATGTTTATTATTAGAATATAATTAAGTTAGCGTTTACAAAGATAGAACAAGAGACACTTAATTAAATATACACAGTTTTCATTTTACCCTCTTTAGTCTAGTTGTCTTAAGAGAAGTCTTCCTCTGCACGTACAGTGTACGTCACCTATCGTAAGGCACCACTCGCAGCTGAAGCAGTGCGAAGTGGACTTGTACTGAAGCAGTACAAGTCGTAGTGACCCGTTACACCTGGTGGCACTGAAGTCCGTCCAAGGATCACATTTCTCGCATCTAACATGGACATGTTAGATGGTAGTGGGAATACGCATCACGTTTTCCCTGAAAGCTACTCCTTTCCAAGTGACATAAAAATGAGTGCGGTCGAACGAATGAGTTCGACCGAAGGAAACGATGCAATCTTGGCAATGCTGTCCAATTTGGACCAATATGCCCTCTATTTAGTCATCGCCAAGTTCATACAACATGAACTTGACGAGATGGAGGAGAAAGTAGCCTTTCTGAATCAGCAAGGCTCTCTCAACAGGCGAACTGTTGAGGTTACAGCTGGAACAGACACCAGTACTTGGGATGACGCACACGCGTCGTCCCGAAACCTTACTGATTGACATCTCTAAGTATAGAGGAGTCGAAAAAGACTCCCTCTTAAGATGGTTTGTCGAGTTGGACGATGCCATAAGGGCGCGTCACATCGTCGGCGAGCAAATGCAAGTCGCATTCGCCCAATCAAATTTGGCAGGTCGTGCCAAAACTTGGGCATTGGGCCTTAAGTTGCGCGACCCATAAGCCTTTAAGTCGCTATAGAATTTAAAAGCCCGGCTCAAACAGACGTTTGGGCCATCAAGGGCTGAGTTCAGAGCTCGTCAGAGCTTCTGAAACTTAAGCAAGGCAAGCGTGATGTGCAAGCATATGCCCAGCCCGTACGACTCTTAGCGAGTTGTATTACCAATAATCCAGTTCATGAGCACACATTGATTACGGTGTTCATGCAAGGTCTTACAGATGATCCCGTAAAGACCCACCTGTTCCGCTTGGAACTGGATACGCTTGAAGAAGCAATATCCGATGCGGAACAGGAGAACTTTAGCTTGAGACAGGCTCAAGCAAGTTCGTCATCATATCGTCCACCAAGACGACAAGAATTAGGAGGTCCAGAACCCATGGACCTCTCCTACGTCGAAAGCGAGACAATTTCAATAAAGGATCCTCCACCACAAAAAATTAAAACACTAAACAGTGTAGTGCCACAAGTCAGCACCGAAAGTAATACTTTACCCTAGCCAAAAGAGGCAACCTCGACGTCAGACGCTGATCAAAATCCAACACGACGACCGCCAAAAAAAAGTCCGATACTAGGCGCAACGCCTATATCCAAAACCATTTTTGCCTATTTAAATTCCAATACTAATTTTGCCTATTTAATTTCCCATTCATAGCACCTCAGACATCGGGTTTAGAAGCCGTTGTCAAGAGAGTTATTGTCAAAGTCGCTTCTATCGCCATAGTAGAAGAAAGTCAGTTCATTCGACGTGCTATACTAAAAGAATTGCCGAGTCGCATTACATTTGCCACCAGCGAAGAGCGTCATTTGACGCACACCCTACGAAAATGTCATGATACGAGTAGCATTAGAGCAAAGTGTGCCCTTCCACCAATTGGTCGTTCAAATTGGTCACCGAAAGGCGTTAAAATCATGACACGTCGAGACAAAAAACTGATTGGAAGCTCTAGCTTCGAAGCTTTTGTGCAAGACACAGAACAAAGAACTCCAACCACGCTTGGCATCGGCCAAGAATATTCTTGATTATCTTGTGTAGTCGAGCCAGACTACTCTAGAAAAGGAAGAGACTCGTTACGACAAAGTGATTGCTGGTGACGAGGAGGAGCTACTTACGAATAAGATGACGAATGTAATACCAATATTCTCATGTAAAAATTCATTTTTGGGGGGGCACGAACGACTTGATCGACACAAGCCTTTATAGCAAGTCGAAGTGGTTGAGTTGTATTATTTGTTTGATCTTTTATTTGACCTTTTTTCACCTAATATTGGAAAAACGTTTTTGTGTCGAATGTGATAAGCGCGAAAACGCCAATGCCATAATCGTATTTAAAAAAAAATCATATTCGCAGGTCGCATTCTAANTCTCATTCGAAGGCTCATAATCAGCCGCCTGACGGGTATCAGGCGACTGTTCCATCCTCCCCGAGTCGGCCATTTCGTCCGACTCGCACTCATAATCGACCTCTAAAGAGGGGTCGTACTCACGTGGTGAATCACCACGTGCACTCGCAACACCAAGTGTTGTGCGAGTGGAAGACACTACGGTAGACGGAACGTCTACCGCAAGAGATAACAATGCGTCACCCGCGGCTGCACGAACCGCAGCCGAAGGTTCAACACTATCCTCACCCCGCATGAATTGTTCCTTCATGCGATGGAATTTAAAATGATGGATCTGACCAATCAAAATCATTTTAAAAATTAAGTGGTCATTTAGCGACCACTCCACCTAATGACATTCAGAGTGATTGTCGTTTAAGGGAGGGGTGATGTAACGGGGTGTATCGTTACATGAAATTAACAATAAAAGATTGTTAATTAATATTATCCAAAAGGTAGATAATATTTGGAGGAAATTACTTTAAATAGTAATTTCCTGAATTCTTATCCATAAATAGGTATAGACCATTATGTCTATTTATTCCGCAGACTAATCAGCTGTAGAAGTAATCAAAGAGAGTTACGAGATAAGATAGATAAGAATTCATTTACATGTTTAGTATTAGTTTATAGTTAAGACAACATTTACAAAGATAGATTAACAAGACACTTAACTATTTAATACAGTTTTCATTTTACACTCTTAAGCTAACTTGCCTTAAGAGAAGTCTTCCTCTATACGTACAGTGTACGTCACCTAACGAGAGGCACCACTCACATCTGAAGCAGTGTGAAGTGGACTTGTACTGAAACAGTACAAGTCGCAGTGCCCCGTTACAGTACTGCTTCAGTACCAACCGACCTATTCTGAAACCAGCGAAAGGCGAGGTGCCTCCGATTACTTCACGTACACGACATGCAGAAGAAGATTTCAAAGTTGCTTTGAATTCTTGACATCTAAGGTAATTACTAAATAAGACTTAGTATAGGTAATAAGTGAAATTGATTTAATATTATCACCTTTTTCACGTATTAAAATCTACTTTAACTGCCTTATTATATTAATCTAAGTATGTATTACGACTCGTTGCTCACCGCCCATCCGCGCGATTCGCGAGGTTGATTTAAAGACTTGAATAAACCAATGAACAGAACTGTCGCATTGCCGCTACAGATTACGTGAATGGTAATATTGGATATTTACAAAATGTTAAAGATACTAATGTCATAATTTATATAATTTCTCTTTTACGTCATAATACTTATGTAACGGGACACCCCCTTAGCATCATTTTTGATAAAATTTGACAGAGAG
>NC_090621.1:1104474-1108350 GCF_004359215.1 Bremia lactucae
AGCTTATTGTAAGCATGAACCACGCGCCATCCACCTGTGGCTTTACGCACACAAAAGGTCGGGCTGCAGTGAGGCGATTTGCTCTCACGCACATGTCCGCCATGGCTCGCTTGTCGAAGAACTCATCGATATAATCGACTTGTTCTTTCGGAAACGGCCATTGCCTGGTCACACAATACTTAATGCCAGGTCTATCTCGTGCCCGATGCCCCTATCTGCTGGTAGACGGATCGGCACTTCTTCTGGAAACACATCGCGATGTTTTCACAGAACCTCAAAGAACGGACTGTCTCTCAAGGCATCCCAGCCTTGGGGAGCGAACAGATTATTTTTGTCCGTTTCTACAACGCTCTCGTCCATTGTGGACGACGAGCAGCAGTCCACCAAGTTCTCTCCTGGAACTGGTGTGACTATCTCGTGGATCTTTCCTTCTTTTAATTCGGCAAGGAGCAGATCTCACGACATCTTCGGGAGATTAACTATCTCCTCGGCAGATTTCAAGACTTGCCGGAGCACCTCAACTGAGGACGCCTCTGCAATTTCGTCTTTGACGGCCTCGAACACCTCGTTCGAAGGTCCGTCCTCTTTATTAGAGACTGATCTAAAAGGTCACTCGCTTAAACGTGCCTTTGATCGTCCTTATCTGTCGGGTACTCGTTCTTCGAGTCACCACAAGATTTTTCTGGGAAGCGGGTACCGTTGCACTCCTGGCTAACGCACCCCTTCCAACCGCACCAGGCTCTTGGCACTGTGCCGGTTTATGCGACGCATGACTTTCTGTCAGCTTGCCGTCTGCTGCCACAGACTCTCGCCTCTGCGCAGGACATTCGGACGCATGAATACTTGTCATCGTCCTTTTCACTACCTCAGTCTCTACGAGCTGGGAAGGAATTGGTGACGTTTGACATCCCGTCAACGCACCCTCAACTGTGTTTGACACGACATTAGTTGCATACGCCTCTCTCAGGTGCACATCCTATCCGGTGTCCTGCGTAGAGTTTGCAACTGTGCGTGTACGCCAGTCTATCCATGGTTGGTACTTTGCCAACCATGGCATGCCTAGGATGTCATACGGACTCTCCATTCCTAACTCTGCGAACTTCTCTATACAAAAGAAGTCACTAAAGTTAAAGGCGAGTTCTACCTGAAATCCCTCAGACTTAACGAGCGTGCCGTTCTCTAAACGAACGGTCGCCTCTTCTCTCTTGCCATCCTGGCAAAGCGACTCAAACATTGCCGGTCTCTTTCTTAGAGCCGCGAGTTTCACAAAATTTTGTGATGCACCCGAATCCACTCAGAGGGTCATCACCTGGTCATAGCCTCCTACTTGAGCGCTATAGACCAGCAGGGTTGAGGTCCAAAATTTCGAGACCTCAGGGACTATGCTACACATTTGTTCCACAACTTTGAGCTTAGGGGTAGCTTCAGAGTCCGCGTCAGTAGGGCATCCCGCTTCTACTGCGCTCCTGTATTTCCTGACCCCTAAGTGGTGATGCAGAACTCATGCGTCTCGCACGCTGGTTCTTGCCATCGCCCATTGGGAAGGAAGTCCTCTTGCTGGGCGTCTTCGCCCAAGCAGGGACCCTGGCATAGCAGCGAGCCATCATATGGCCGCGCTTGCCGCATTTAAAACAAACAACGTCTGCATTGCCCAACTCCATGTGAGTGGCGTCTGTCTTCCCCGCTGACGGCTTATACCAAGCTGTCGCCGAGGCACTGTAGTAGAATTGCTCCTCAACTAAGGCAATTTGGATTGCCTCTTCCATCGACGACGGCACCTTTTTGAAAACGGCCTGTCGCGATGTGCCATGCCGTAGTCCTTTCATAAACGTTGGCACCTTAATGTGCTCCGATATCGGACCTACGATTATGGACGCCAACAGCGAGATCATATCTTCCACATACTCTTGCAGTGATCGCTTCGCCTGTCGCGCTCTAAAAAAGTGCGCATGTAGCAACACTTCGTTGTTCGGCGGCTGGTGCATAGCGCGAATGTTTTTCTTAAAGCTCGCCCATGTATGAAACGCCTTTATGTCCGCCATAAGCGCCGAGTAAGCCCACTCTGAGGTCTTACCGCGCAGATGTGACATGGCTTACAGCACCATCCGGCTGTCGTTCTCGATGAGCTGCACGACACCGCATTGCTTCACGGCTAACAGTGAGTAGACAATCGTGTACGCTGCGGTTACGTCGAACTTGAGCGGGTCCGCTCAAAGGGCCTCTGCTGACGCGGCTGCGCAGAGAGCATCTGAACATTCCTGTTGAGATGCTTTCAACAGGATTGGTGAGAGCCTCGCTCCGAGCTTGCTCATGCCTCAGCTCAGTCTGAGTCTGAGTGACGGACTCCGCCACAGCATGGCTCTGTGCTTCGGACGCGGCTCTCCTCTGTCCGTTGCCACCTCCCGAAGATGTTCGGAGAGGTGGGCAAAAAAAATGGCTGAAAAAAAGGTAAACGACTTTCTAATAAAATCACAATTTTTTTTTTTTAATTAACGGTCAATTTCACCAAAAAAACGAGCTTAATTGATATTGAGGCTCATTTTCACGTACACACACAGAGGTACGGATCGTGGGAAGGATTTCAAGTTGTACCAAGTGTAGGCAAGCACCTTATATGCGGTCACGCTCTACTTAAGCACACACCCTAGTACAGCGAGGTAGCGGCTACAGCGTTATCTCTTACGTGCAGTGAGGTAGTTCCTGTGGGCGCCTTAGCGACCTCGCCCAACGCACTAAGTACTCTAGTAAAGTGTCGTCACGGGAGCGGTGATCCGACTTCTCGTGCGCACTTACCAAGCAGGAAGTAGTTCTCAGACTGATTTATATTTTATCGAGTTGAATATTAGTACCTTTTTTTACCAATCAAAACGCCATCTCTATAGATAACCCTAAATATGTGTTGCGAGCATATCTTTCTAAATACCTTGCGTAACGGATGACGCTGGGCGTCATCGCTCATAATGTGAATGCACCAATGTGCATCACATACACAAGGGTTGGTCACAAATGTGAGCCACACCCGAGTGTTGGGTCTTATTACTATTATTTAGTAATTGACCATCCCCTTAAGAACCAAATGTACTTAATGGGGACTGTGTAACATTAGGGCAACTCTAGCCCGTTACACAATCCCCCTCTTCAAGAACGAATTTACATTTTTAAATTCGAAAGAGAAGAAAGAGGAACTGCGAGCAGCTTTACGCGCCGCTAGTTCACTCGATCACTCTCGCGCACGTGTTTCTATACACGGCGCCAAAGATGCCACATAAAAGGGGCCACGTTGGTGGGTCGTCTGCGAAGACGCCCACACAACCTCGCACTAAGCGCACGCGCCGCGTTAATTCGCCGGCCGCGTCAAATGCCTTAGTCGGAACGCAGACAGCCACTGCGGCTGTCGCGTTAACAGGGGTAAAGGATCCATCCCACTTTAACAGTGAGGATGTTGATCCGTCGCTCATTGTCGACAACAATGAGTCGACACCGTTGCCGTCACCTCATAGTAGTGATGCGGACAACGAGCTCATGAGGAATGATGATGCGGCATTATTGCCCATCCAAACATCTCTCATGGCTCACAACATGGAGACAGCATCGTTTACGAATGCTGTCCCATCGACAGGAAATGAGAGCGCTGCCCGTAAAGGCGCAGCTGCTTCTCCGTTGGGTATTACCACAACGCCTTATGCTCAGACCATACTTCATAATGGTTCTGACATAGAGGATTCGGAGCCTAAAGCTCCGCCGACGACACGTGAACGTGTTCAGTCGGTGTCACAAGCCAGTCGTTTAGAACGCGGCTATGTGACGGGTGGCATTCCAAAGATGCCCCCTCCATCTAAATGGCCTCGTTTAGACGGGCCAAGAGCGTCGCTCCTA